>NC_056736.1:727340368-727485368 GCF_019279795.1 Protopterus annectens | reverse complement strand
ATCGGGCAAGTGTTTACCTGCCCTGAGAATATGTATGTGGTTCAGCATTATAACTTTAGTGATTCTCATCTCTGCATTTTGGAATTTTTATTTTATGATGTAGATCCATATATATATATATATATATATATATATATATATATATATATACTCAACTGTTTTACATCTATGCTAAAATAAATTAAAAACATATTTTTTACAGGGGCAAGCTATCCTGCACTCCCATAACCCTGCTAAATATATATAAGCCAACTACAAGAGCAAGGCAAAGGTAAATTTGCGGCCCTACCACAATCTGATCTTCCGCAGAAAGCAGCCAGCCAGCATGCTAAAACACATACAAACAGACCATTCACTTTTCTGTCCATTCACTTTTTGTGAAAAACATAAACACAAAAAGCATTCAGTCTTTTGTGCATTTGCTGCTACATAATATAAATGTGTGTGTGTGTGTGTGTGTGTGTGTGTGTGTGTGTGTGTGTGTGTGTGTGTGTGTGTGTGTGTGTGTGTGTGTGTGTGTGTGAATGCATACACAATGTTTATGTCATTCATCAGCAACCTTCTTTTCCATTTTACATGCGGTCAGCTCTTGCCAGTTCTCTCAATTCAGAGGCACACTCTCAGCTTCTTCAACAGTCATGCCTGCCTGTTACATATTTTCTCTCAAACAATCCTTACATCCCTTAGCTTGGTGTCATCATTTTCTCTTACTGTCGTGCTGTCTCTCTGAGATCTGCTTCACCAAAACAAGCTTCACCTTTCCTGCACATGTAACTGAACCGTTATAATCTGTTCTCCTTGATGCTGCCTTTGTTTCTGCTCTGATTTCCTCATTTCTTCATCTGTCTTGCAGTGTTCATCCTATTGTCCATCTCAGACACTATATCAGTTCAAGCTTCCTTCTCTGCTCTGCCTACATGGCCCAGATTTCTGTAACATACAGAAGCAGTGGTCACACCACTGTTTTATATACATTACTTTTCAGCTTCGTTGGCACTCTTCTCTCATGCTCTACTGCAGACATTTTGTGCCAGTTGCTGCAGCACCTCTGTTTCTAGCTTTAACCTTCTCAGACTTCCATTCTCCTCAACCACACCTCCCAGATACTTAACCTGTTCCACTGTTTTCTCTTCTATCCCAGTTTTTAGCTTCTTCCATCTCCCCCATTTGCTCCCAGGACCACTGCTTTGTCTGTGCTCAGTTTCATCCCATATGTCTTCAGTTTTATATTTCGGTCCCCTATTATTTCCTGAAGTTCTTGTTCAGAGTCTGCCTGCAGTGCATCATCTGCAGCTTTGTTAATCTCTCCTCTTTGACCTATTTGCTGGTGAAGTCCATCACCAGTATTAGTAGGAGTAGGCTCATAGGTTAACCCTAAAGCACGCCCACTACAACTGGGAACCCCTCTGTGTGCAAGAACACTGTATTTATATTGTTGGGTCATTGGACATAGTTTGCACTACTTATGTCAATGTTTCTGGAATTTCCAGCCATTGTGGGGCTGTCCAAATCAGTTTTCTTGGGACATTGTCATATGCTTTTTCCAAGTCAGGGAAGGTCTAGCTGGACTCCTTCCTCATCTCCAGCTTCTTCTACTCTGTCTCTCTCACTGAAAACATTGGGTCAGTTGTGCTGCATCCTGATCTGAATTTGAACTGCTAAACTCCCATCTTGCTTTCTTGTACTCTGCATAATCACTTATGAATCTCCTTCTCCAGCACTTTCAGTGCGACAGGAAGTTGAAACCTCTGGTGACAGGAAGTTGAAACCTCTGTACTGCCCACAGTTGTGAATATCCAACTTGTCCCTGTACACTTACACTAAAATGTTTATGCCCCAGTCTCTGATATGCCCATGTTTCTCTCTCCTTCTATATTTTGATGAGCAACCTTAGGAGCTATTTTTCCCCTAACTCACACAGCATTTTGGTCATATCTGCTGTGACTTGTCTTAGCCTGATGCTTTCCCTGACTTCATTTTCCTAAATGCATTACATACTTCTATGGTGTATTTTATTTCCTCTTTCAGTTTAGGTTATGCATGTGGCAGTACTGCTTTTGTGGGGTTTTCTTCATTCAGAAGCTTCTGGAAGTAGTCTTTGCATCATCTCTTGATGTCTTCTAGGCTGGCGAGCAGATTGTTGCTTGCATCCCTTATGAATGCCATCCTGTGACAATCTTCTTCATCTTTCCCTTATTGTCTTGCAGTGTGATACACCTTCTTTGTGTCATCTCCTGTGTGACCATCTAAAAAATGTAATGAGCTAAAAAAAAGGTTCCTTCTCCAAACTGGCAATTCTCAGTCTTGCCTTTCTCCAAATGAGTGCCAAGTCCACCCTTCAACTATAAGATGATTAGCAAAAAAATATGCCGTCTCTACTGTTACAAACTGTAGCGACCCATTTATACCACACACAAAGCACTGAAGTGTTTCAGCCCTGACAACAGTCATTCCTGTACCAGCATTCAAATATGCCAGTAGAGATATAAACACCAGTAGTACTTTACTGCCGATCTCACCCCCTAACATTTCGTAACCAGGGTAGCTGCTCCCTACAGTCGACCCTAGCTATGCTTCTGTCTGTTATCCTCACACATGATGTTTTAAGATGCATGCCATTCCTGTTCAGCCCCTTCTCTTCATCCAGACGTGCTAGAGCTTTGAGTATTCCCTTTAACTTGTGTACTTTCCCAACAGTTAGCTTTGTCTCTGCTGACCTTACAGCCTTCTCTGACCATTACCTGCAGCTGTCTGTGGTCATCAGAGGGTTTATGCTGCTGGCCAACTGCTTCATTAGTGAAGATTTTGCAATCTCAGATTAGACCCCAAAGCAATTTCCTTACTAGAAAGTCTACCTTTGTTGTATGCTTGATTTCTGGTTACATAAATATATGTAGTTGCATTTAAATTTTAAATATGTATGGTTTACTATTGCATGGTCAAACTTGACAATGTCAAAAATAGCACTATCATAATGAAAATATCACAAGCCAGGAATGTCAAAGACCACATAAAACAGCCAGACTTGCCCCCCCCCCCCCCCCCCCAGGGAACCATGTTAGCTATAAGTTGACAGATCTGGATATGTTTTACCCTTCTGTTCACCAACAGTCCTGGCCTGTGATATTACAAAACCTTATACCCATGACATAAAGACAAACAGAAAATCAAAGGTATAGCACTAAATCTACCCCCTAATGTAACTCTAACACACACGTACAACACTAATATATCCCTTTATTTAGTCCATAGTCTAACCCTAAGCCAGGAATGATATCATGCACACTGTCATTCACACTTACCTTTACCACATGGGCATTTATTCAGCAGAAGCAACTTTCCATGTTGCTTTTTCACCACTTCCGACATTCATGCACATATGAATTCATCCATCTGTGGCAATAAAAATAGCTGTTGATATTCATTCAAACAAAAGTAAAGAAATATATATATATATATATATATATATATATATATATATATATATATATATATATATATGTGTGTGTGTATATATATATATATATATATATATATATATATATATATATATATATATATATCTCACATGAAGATTAACCACCAGTGATATGAACAGCATCTCTAGGTGATTTGGTTACTGTTGATGTGGCACCGTAACCAATGCACAAAATGGGGTTGATGCCATCATGTATACATACATATATGCCTGCCTATCTCTCTCTCTCTCTCTCTCTCTCTCTATATATATATATATATATATATATATATATATATATATTTTTTTTTTTTTTTAATTTAATTTAGCAACTGTTTACCCAGAAAGACTGACTTGGAATGAAGCCAGTTTTCAGAGAGGCCTGGGGAGAAACCCTTCAAATGCATGTCTTTGTGATGTGGGAGGAAACTGGAGCACCTGCAGGAAGCCCACATGAACACAAGGAGGACATGCAGACTCCACACAGAAGGCACCCCAGCTGAGAATCAAACTGGAGAACCTCTTGCTGTGAGTTGACGTCAACTCTACCACTGCACCATCCGTATCTATATATATATATATATATATATATATATATATATATATCCGTATCTATATATATATATATATATATATATATATATATATATATATATATATAGACGGGGGGTGTACATATCTTTGCACAAACAAAACACATACATGCAAATATATACGTACACACATACATTTTTTATGTGTGTGTGTGTGTGTGTGTGTATATATATATACAAGGAAATATCTGTCAGTTTTCTGCAACATCATCTCTAGTTTTGTCTGATGCCATGCAATAACTGGTAAGTCACTTGCTTATGGAAACTTTAATTTACATATAGAACTATCTCTGTATGTATAAATTCACACATACACACATAGACAGACACACACACATACACACACACACACACACACACACACACACACACACACACACACGCACGCACGCACACACACACACACACACACACACACACACACACACACACACACACACACACACAGACACACACACACACACACACACACACACACACACACACACACACACACACACACACACACACACACATATATATGCATGAAATATTCATATTCATCTATACATACAACAGTCTTTCCACACAGAGGGACTCCTTCGCATACTGTTCTGTTGAAGTCATTCAGTTAGTACAGCATTTTTGTGATAATTTAGGTAATGACCATTTATTAATAAATGGATGTCCCTGTACCTGCTGACATCCTCATATTAGTCACAGTTTAATTCATGAATACCTCTAAACTGTGGAATTGCACACCTCTAGCTACCTACCCCCCACCTTTACATTCCAGAGCATTTCTGGAATGTTCAGTTGCAAAGCACATTTCAAAGAATTATAAATATCTTGTGAACAGCAAATGCTACTGAAATGATGCAGTGTTTTCGGTAAAAACCCTCCTGGTAATAGCCAGTGTATTCATACTTTTGACATCCTATTTGCAATATAATGCACGCAAATGTAGAATTACATTTTTTGTACAGTTTCACAGACAGCACATCTCTTGGAAAATATTCAACCAACCCATATAATGTCACATCACTTTTGTTCAACCTGACTTGAGTTGCCACATGGCAGTAAGAATTTGATTCTGAGTGCTTATTTGCATAACTAACAATGAATATAACTGAAGAGGTACAAATTTCACTGTAAATATCAGTGTAATTTTTTTACAACACCATCTGTAATTTTACCTGATGTTATGCAGAAGATTTTAAGTCAGTTCCTTAAGAAAAAAGTTAATTTACCTGTAGCTATTTATTTATTTATTGACATTTGATTACCAGGAAAGTCCAAGTGGGTAGGAACCAATTTTCAGCAGAGGCCCAGTGAGAAATGCTCCAAAGTCTTACAAAATGTTTTAAGAATAATAATTTTACAGTCTTTAAAAATAATACAAAAAACAACTACAGTTTAAATAATTATACCAAACAGGCATAATATGAAAACATTGGTTAAGAATAGACACAAGTTATATGACAATTCAATATTTAGAGAAATTTAGTAGTATTACTGTAGTAGTATTCCATGCATTCAGAATTACTACCAAACAGCTAACGATATCTCCCATGTGGAACATTACACGTGGACAGTGGCAATGCATTTTTTTTTCTGTCCTACAGCATGACATTTATCAACATGCCCCTCAACGCATGCAGCTCTGTTTGTTGCGAAAATATGACAGCAAATTTGAAAAGATGAACAACAACTGACAAACAGTTATTAAATGCCTATGACGTCTTTGATAACCATAGTTTTTGCTGAGTCTTGTTAACTGGTAAGTGTCAGGAGACGATAAGGAGGTAGTAGTGTTATTTGGAAAAGGTACGACAGTATGAACAGTCACAACAGTTAAGCGTAGCGGAGTTATTGTATCAACCAAGCACTGGATTATGTGGTGTCAGTATGTGTAAAACTGCAGTGTTAACCATTATAACTAAACTATGTTGCACAACTGCAAAATATTTTTTTAAAACCACTTACTGTGCCATTCACTTCTGTGGAATTAAATTCACATGCATATATGCATTTAAGGTGGAGGTGGGATTACATAAAGGATCAGCTCTGAACCCTTTCTTATTTGCAATGGTGATGGACAGGTTGACAGACGAGATCAGACAGGACTCCCCATGGACTATGATGTTTGCAGATGACATTGTGATCTGTAGTGAGAGTAGGGAACAGGTGGAGGAGATCCTGGAGAGATGGAGATATGTTCTAGAGAGAAGAGGAATGAAGGTCAGCAGGACTAAGACAGAATATATGTGTGTGAATGAGAGGGAGGATAGAGGAATGGTGAGGATGCAAGGAGTAGAGGTGGCAAAGGTGGATGAGTTTAAATACTTGGGGTCAATAGTTCAGAGTAATGGTGAGTGTGGAAGAGAGGTGAAGAAGAGAGTACAGGCAGGATGGAGTGGGTGGAGAAGAGTGTCAGGAGTGATTTGTGACAGATGAGTACCAGTAAGAGTGAAAGGGAAGGTCTACAAGAGGTAGTGAGACCAGCTATGTTATATGGGTTGGAGACAGTGGCATTGACAAAAAGGCAGGAGTTTGAGCTGGATGTGGCAGAGTTAAAGATGTTAAGATTTGCACTGGGTGTGACGAGGCTGGACAGGATTAGGAATAAGTATATTAGAGGGTCAGCCCAGGTTGGAAGGTTTGGAGACAAAGCCAGAGAGGCAAGATTACGTTGGTCTGGACATGTGCTGAGGAGGGATGCTGAGTATATGGGGAAAAAGATGCTAAGGATGAAGCTACCAGGTAACAGGAAAAGAGGAAGGCCTAAGATAAGATTTATGGATGTGGTGAGAGAGGACATGCAGGTGGTTGGTGTGACAGAGCATGATGCTGCGGACAGGAAGAAATGGAAACAGATGATCCGCTGTGGTGACCCCTAACAGGAATAGCCGAAAGATGATGATGATATGCCCATGACAATGTAGACACATTTTGTATTATAAAATGCATTGTACCAAACAAATATATATTTAAAAACATACCAAGTAAACATGCAGCATTAAAATTAGACAGTGCTGATAAGGCATGAATAAGAATGTATATTATTGCATACAATTCATTATAATATATAACAATTTTTTTCTGAATCCTGTCATGCTCATAAGCATACAAGGGGATATCTTGTTTTGAAGGATGACAGAGTAAATATAAATAGAAAACTGACAAATAGTTCACTAGTATGTAAAACAATGCTCTCAAGTTTTACAGATTTGTATGCTTCTAGTCAAATGACACATGAAAAGGATTAAACAGATTTAATTTATTTTCTGTTAATAGTCGCATTTTGCACCTCTCCAACTGCTTGCAAAAAAAAAAAAAAAAAAAAACAAATCTTGCACCAACAGCCAAACCTGGATACAATTTAAAATGTAGATGAAATAGTATGAAATATGATAAAACAATACATCACATCTCAGAGATATACAAACAAGATGGTTCCCAAACACCTATAGTGTGTGTGTACTAATATTTGTCAGGCTTGTAATCATGCCTATTTTTATCCAACTGTGATTAATAAAGGTAAAATCATAAAACTTTTAATAATGATAGTGTGTGCCACTGTAAATGAATTGCATAACATGCCAAGGCACCCAAGTAGCACTCCAACAACCGCAAACAGCAGGCCAGGGAATGGTAATGTGTGTCAAGGTGGGCACAGTGTACAGCAACATGACTGTAGCATAAGACTTATCCAGTACAAGTGCGTCTAGGCTGGAAATATAAATAAGGAAAAGAATCCACAGAACTGAATGTATAAATACTATAGGAATAAATACTATAGGAACAAATACTATAGGAATAAATACTATAGGAATAAAGCTACATTTTGACAAACCATCCTCTGCATACAATGTACCCACACATGCTGAATAAACCTAACTACATACAAAGCCAGTGTGGTGCCATAGAGGGATAACAGCCTGGGTAAGGCCCAAGCGGCCTGGGTTTGGTCAGTGGCTTGTGCATCTGAGGTGCTGGCAGGAGAGGTGGGTGTGCCCATCCTGAGAGAAGGTGCACTCTTCCTCACCTCACTGCAGACCCCCAGTGGAGACCAGGGATGTAAAGTGTTGTGTTTCTTAGTGAGGCAGGAGCAGTGGCTGACTCACAGTGTAGACTGCATGATGTCCCAGCATGCTTCATTGCATGTCTGTCCCAAGGATGTCACAGGTGCACAGGGCAGGGGGAAGATAAGGCATAAATGAAAAACAGTTCCTTGGCAGCAATGTGATGTTAGTCTCCTTACCATTCTAAGCCATCACAATGTGAAGTCATAGTCTTGCAATACCTACTAGTATAATATTTCCTAATGTTTTCTTGTCCAATTGTGGTAATTTGTTGTGCTGTTAATATTTTAATTATTATTGTATGTGCATTAGTCTTACTGTCATTCAAACTATGTGTTCATTGTTACATCTTACACAGGAACCAAAGCAACATATTTTTGTTCAATTTGCACTGCTGTGTATATCTGATCGACAATAAAGTTTACTTTGACTTTGACTTTAGTCCCAGATGCAGGTCAGGGTTAGCCCAGAAGAGGCTATGGTGGGTTCAATAGAACCAGTGAATGAGGAAAGGACCTGCTGACAAGTTGATGTTCAGCTGCAGGGAGCCAAAAAAACCCAAAAAATAAATAAATAAATAAAAGCGAAGGAGGTTGACTGGAGCTCCCAGATATATGTCAAATGATGCCCCACATGTAGGGATCAGTACCTTCCAAATTATTCCCTGAATCACACTTGTCCTAGCAGGATGAATTATAGGCATGTAATAACCAGGGATGTAGCCAGAGATGTCTTGTTACAACACCACCCCCATGTATTAAGCACCTCTGAATATAACTGTTCATTGCATATCGCCATGACATAATAAAATCCTCTTATTTTAACACAAATGGCACCTCTGTTAAGCAACCATATGTCATGCATCTGCAGTGATGTTTTGTGTGTGGTAGTTATACAAATAAATCATGCTGGAGTAATTGCTACATTGTTGCTAATGTTACAGCATTAAAAACTTTGTTGTGCAGACTGCCTTTGTATCCACAACCCAAGGACACCAAATATAACTTACAAACAAAATGTTTCTACAGAATACCTCCATAGAGGGGTCAACAAGTAATGTGAAATAAAATTTAAAAAACTATGCATAATGTAGCAAGGGAATAAATTGTGTATATGTACCTACATAGGTAGTTAGTGGACATACAGTCTAGAAGCCCATCCAGGAGCTTAGCCCAATTAAATATGATCCATAATGTATAATCATTTGCTTCACAGCTGCAGGAGTGTAGCTCACAAGCTATATGACAAACTGGTATATGGTTAATCTGATGACATTATTAGAGTAGGTCACTTGATGGTTCTTGTTCCTTACCTTCTTGTGTCTTTCAGATCAACACCAAGATATTTCACCGTACAGAGTAATTAGAGGCCTTAGAGTAGTTCCAGAGCCATCCAGAGAAGTGTAGGCTACCTGTGTCATGTGACAAACTGTAGTACTGTAGGATGCTGAGGCTGCGATTGTGAAGGCTGTCAGATAACCACCAGGAGGTAGGACGGTGACTTTTCCAACATAGCAAAACCAAACCAAGAAAATCTGAAGGTGTTACTGCTCAATGCCTGGAGTCTAAAAAAGAAACTCAGTTCCCTCCAAGTTCTCCTCACCATGGATAATGCAGATATTTGTATAATTACCAAGAACATGGCTTAAAGAGCTCCTTACTAAAATGTCGCCACTCGAAAAACCAAGAAGGCTGCACCTCCCCCTTTCAGGGCAATGTCCTTGCTGGTAAGGTTAGGCCATAAAGTTGTCTCCTTTGAAATAAAAATAAAACCCTGCTATCCCTGGAACATTTAGCTACTATTCCAACTCAAGCTTCCTACTATTAAGTGATAACCTTGCAACATTTTAAGCTCTCCAAGCCCTGAGAACACTGCTGCCTATGAGAAATTGTTCACAGAGACCATGTACAATCATATTAATAGTTGCATAGAGATAGCTGCACATCCCAGAAATAGCACAGAACAAACTAAAAAAAAAAAAAAAAAAAAGCTAACCTGGTGGAATCCAGCATCAATAGATTGTACAACAAAAGGAAGAGTCATGGCAAAAACTAAAATGTGCAATGCCCATCAGGATAAAAATGCTTTCTTTAATCTAAACAAGAAACTCAAAGGACAAATGAAGTCTATCAAAGCCAAGCTTGGAGTAAAAATAGTCTCCTAGGCCAAGGACAACCATAAGGCTTGTTTTAGCTATGTTCACAGCTTCAAAGGCAGTTCACAACAATGTACAGAATTAATTGTAAATGGATCCACATTCACTGAACCAGAATATATATGGCAAAGGTACTGGCTGACAAATTTGCTCCAATTCTACCCCTGTCTCTTACTCTCCCCAGCCACCCATCAGGAAATACCATCGAACATTATCCCCATTGACCATCGCCAGGGAGGTCCTCAATGCACTCTTCAAGGCTAAAAACACTACATCAATGGGCCCAGATAATATCACAGGATGCCTCCTAATTAATATGAAGCATGACCTGTCAGGACCACTAGAGTCACTATTTAACCATGGTGTCCAGACAGGCCTTATGACACATAATGGAAAACTCCAATGGTCATCCCTATGCACAAGGGTGGGACCCCAGTAACTGCACACCCAAAAGTCTGTCTAGTCTTATATGCAAAGCCATGGAAATAATTATCAAGGAAATGATTAACAATGATAAAATAAACCTTCAGCCGTTGGATCTAACCTAGTTTGGTTTTGTCAAGGGTAGGTCATGCCTACTCAACCTGGCAGACTTCTTCAAAAAGGCCACCAAAGCAATGGATGAAGGCAAAATGGTGCAAACTTCCTATCTTGACCTGACTAAGGCATTTGATACAATAACCCACTCAGGCATTGTATGCAATCTCACAGAATTAAGTATCAACCCCTATGTCACTCACTGGCCAGCCTGCTGCTCTCAGACAGGACCCAAAATGTTAGGATAGGGTAGTCCATCTCCACAAAAAGGCCAGTCACTAGTGGAGTCCCTCACGGGTATCTGTTGGGCCCACTGCATTCTGGTATCTACTTCTCTGAAGTCAAGGCCAATGTCAAGGGCCTCTGGCTGACCAAATGATTGCAAACTGGATGCAGTCATTGAATCCCCCCAAGACACTAACATGGACAAATAAATGGTGCCAGAGCCATGGTCTGCAACTCAGTGCCACAAAATGCATAATAGTATCCTTAGGGAAGTTGGCTACCCCTAGAAACTACCTCACTGAAAAAGACACCTAAGACTAGACCTGGTAGTCAGGTACTTGTAGATGCATGTAAACAGTAACCAGGCCTTCAACTATCATGTGTCTATGGTAGTAAGGAAATCATTATATACTGTGCAGCTTAAATAGTATGACATCTAGGTTCAAGGAAATCATTGTTTAACTGTATTTGGCCCTCATCAGACCATTCATTGAGTTACAATACCCTCTTAATATGTTTCTGACCAGGCACATGCAACAACTGGAACATCAACATGGGTTCCTCACAAAAAGAATACAGGGTGTAAACAACATGTCCTACATGGATTACCTCAAAGCCTTATCCCTGTATTCTGTCTCCAACAGATTGCTATGGGGTGATCTATGCCTGGCATATAAGGAATCACTGACTCTCACTCTGATGGACTTCCCGTATATCCACAAAACAAATAGCATCAGAGTTACCTGATACATGGGCTTAAACCTTGCTTATGACATAAATTGTTGTTGTTGGAGGGACAAGATTGTGGCTCAGAGATTACCGCTTCCCTGGAACAAGCTTCCCATCCATGTGAAGCAGGACTTCTTCCCTATCCCAGTTCAAGCATAACTTGGACCAGTGGATGAGAAACTGAAAATTTACTACTTGTCTGGCACCTATGCCTCTAATGGACAGAGGTAGCCTCTAAATGTTTAACCACCCAAGCCCTTGTCTACATATACAGTATCCCTTAAAATAACCTTAGGATACCAAAACTTGTCAGATACACTTAGGATGCATAGCTAGGCTTAGAAAGGCCCTTGTTGGTCATTAGCCTAGTGTGGTTCTACCTAATAAGACTGAAAATGGAAAACACTGACAACAAGATCATCGACACCGGAAGACCGACAATGGAAATAATCAACAGTTTGGAATCCCGACTCTGAAAACACCGACATGCGAAACGAGCATGACTGTGTAAGTATGGGATAGTGATGGACTTTAGGATTAGGGTGCGGGTAAGGTAAGTGTGCAATAGTGACAGACTTTAGGGTTAGAGTACAGGTAAGGTAAGTGTGCGACAGTGACGGACTTTAGGGTTAGGGTGCAGGTAAGGTAAATATGTGATAGTGACGGACTTTAGGGTTAGGGTGCAGGTAAGGTAAATGTGTGATAGTGATGGACCTTAGGGTTAGGGTTTGGGTTAAGGTTAGTACATAGATAGTTGTGTATATAAGGTTTAGTGTAGGTTTCTAAGGTTTTTGGTGTGCTTGTGTTGTGTGTCTGTTTTTCGGAACAGCAAATTTGCTTTGTTTTATTGACTGTCAGGATTGTGCTTTGTCAGGCATGTGAACTTTCTTGTTTTTGAACTTTCGGTTTTGTGGTGTCGGTGATCTCATTGTCAGTGTTTTCGCTTGTCAGTGTTATCAGGTAGATCCCCTAGTGTACACCCATGAACCTATAATGCAATATTTGATGTATCCTACATTTATACATATTCTTCATCAGGCCTGCTATGGTTCATCAGGGTGTTAGGTCAGCTGCCTGGGAAGGGTGTGGCATCTCATGGCACAGCTACAGGTGTTGGAGGTGAGCTACTTAGGTTGGTCCTTATGCAGCACATCATAAATATCTGACCTGTTGTTTTCATTGCAATGTGACTCCTGAGTCATCCAAACAATGAAAATGTATCTTTAGGTGTGAAAACAATTTTGATAATGTTGCAATGTCTTTTGTGGGGCCCTACAATGGTCGTAAATGGTAAAAGATGGTGGGTATATCCAGCATCATTAAAACAGATGACCATGAGAGATAGTACTATATCAAAGGTCTGGTATAGGACAACAGAGTACCAGAAATGGGCATCATGGCTGCCCCTTGGCAGATTCACCCCTTGTGATAACATACTACTTACACATTTAAGAAATGGTTCCCTCGTCTGAAGACATAGCCATGGGCATAATAAGGCAAGACCGCAAACAGTTACATTAATGGCATCTATATTGCTCATTATATCTGGCAGGTGTAAAATCACATGGAAATTATACATTAGCAAGGTTCATCCTATCTGAATTCAGTACATCATAATGTAGGTTCCTGCATGGAGTATCAGGAACCGGAGGAAATGCTGGAAGATATGTCTAGCTAAGGCTTGTAATATCCCAGTGGTACCTCCAGTGGACCTCAGGAATGTGTCAGTGGCCATAATGATTGCAGCTGTGATGACCCATATTTGTAGTGCTATAGACTGTCCCTAGCATCCTCTACCTCAATCATTTTACAAAGATTGCAGAGAAAGTCAAGAGTTCAGTCATCTATCCAAAAATGGGACAAGGGAGTTGCAGCAGAAAATGACATCACACACACCTGACGTGCACAGCATACAATACTTTATTTACTTTATTATTTATTTGATATTTGTTAACCGGGTTAGTCTGACTGGGCAATATCCTTTTTTTAGCGGAGGCCAGAGGAGAAAAGCTCCAATGTTACAAGAAACAAAAGTAACAACATGGGAAAATGATTACAAATGAGCAAATTATTTCTAGACTAAACATACATAGTTAAAAGTATAAAAATGTCAACGTAAACAGACAATAATGGCATGTTAAGGGTGTATAATATATACAACATAATAGAGTACAGTCTGTTACAAACAAATAATATGAAAGAAAATGTAACATAAGAGGTCAACAAGCCAGCGGAAGCAGTAATAGAAACAGTAAGAGAAGTAGAATATTTATGACTATATAATATATAATATACAATATATAATATATAATATATAATATACAATATATAATATATAATATGCAATCTATAATATATAATATACAATATATAATATATAATGCTTGAATTTTATTATTTGTTAGTAATTGCAAGTGTGGGGATAGCCACATTCTTTGATTTCCTGTCCTTGCCTATTTAAGTGGTACAGTTTGAAATATTTTCTGCTTAAAAACCTCAGCTTTGGCCGGCTAAGATCTAGCTGTATTCAACTGGACATATAAGAGAATTTAAGTACCTTTATCTGCCCTTTTTTCAAATAATACAGTATTTAAATTGATTTAACTGTGTTGCATGATTATTAACTGAACTGGAAGTTTTGACTCTGTACTTCAGTTACTTTTCCCACCCACATCCCTGTTTCTGTTTTGATGTTAATCTTAGTGGCTTTGAAACTACCCGCCCCTCTTGTAAATTTGTGTTTGGATACTCCTTCTGGGCCCATCTCATTTGCTCACTCAACTGAGTGCAGTGAGATCATATTCTGATTTCATTCACTCCTACTGTGTACAAAGAGAGCATCTGGGAAAGAGAACAAAAAAAAATTTAAGCTTGTTTCCTGCCTTTCCTGTTAAGTGGTCTAGACTGTTTGTAGGCTTCTCCCCCAAGCCCTTCTGTGTTGGAGGGAAGCCTTCTAGTTTAGTTTTGTTTCTTATAACTAGCCAGTTTTCTAGTCTCAGCACTCAAATCTGTTTCTTTGAACTCAGCACTTGTTCAGAACTCATTGTAAGCACTACATAAGCTGCAAATTACTACAGCACTCAACTTTCCTCACTTGTCTAGAGGAAAGCAGTTTTTAGTACTTAATAAATAAGCACCTATCCAGGCATGTCTAAGGGTCAGCTCCTGGTGATTTCTCCTGTCTACCTGATGAATCTGGGCATCTTGGGGCAATGCAGCAATTGCCTCAAGCACACAGACAACCTTCTCCTCCTACCACCCAACACTACAACCTGTGAGAGTTGCACTTATACAGCCAAACTGGAAGCAAAGCTCTCTTCATCCAAGACTGGACTAGACAGTCAAGAGGAGAAGGTAAACACTTGCACCACACCACACTCATCACATAGTCCCTCAAAACTTACACCACCAAAACACGCATATAGAAACACATAACACACACCTACATTCGCAGAGGCTCTCAATAAAAACCTGCCCAAGCATCGGGGACATCCAAAGCATAAACGCAAGCAAACTCCACCCCCCAACACAACCCAAATGACACATAGCCCACAAACTCAGTGTGCCACTCAACCACAGCCCATAAGGCATAACAACGTACCCAACACTCTAGTCATAGGTGACTCTATAGTCAGGCACACTGATATTCCACTCACTAGACTAAACAAGGGGAAAGTTACTGTCAACTGCCTGTCAGGTGCCAGGATCTGCCACATAATGCATGCACTCAGGGCACTCCACAATAAGTACAAATATGACACTGTCATTGTCCATGTTGGTGTGAATGACCTGAGACATACCTCCCTGGACTACATGAAAAGAGACATGGAGGAGCTCTCCAATCTTGTATCCCAGGCAGGTATGACCCTAACCCTGAGTAGCATCCTGCCATTATCCAGAATGATACCACAGTACAAGGACAAAATGATTGACTTGAACAATTGGCTAAGCTTCTGGTGTCATTCTAAGGGGATCCAGTATTTGTCTGCCTGGGACGACATGATCCTTTGCCAGAGATGGCCTGCACCTGTCGCCCTTAGGATTCCGGATACTGGCTAAGGCTCTTGCCACCCCTATAGTGCCTTTTTTTAGGCAAGTTTCAAATGACAAATTCACCACTGTAACAGGTACAAGCAAGCAAAATCTGAGGGTAATGTTACTCAATGCTAGAAGTCTAAACCTCAAAATGCACTCACTCGAGGCACTCCTTAAAATGGAGAACATTGACATCTGTGCAGTGACAGAGACCTGGTTCAAAGCTCCAGAGACACCCCTGCATTACCAGGCTTCAATTCATACAACACCTTTTGGCCACCTAACCCAGAAAGAAGCACTAAAGGCGGAGGCGTGTCCATATTCATTAAGGATATCCACACCTCCAGGCTAGTTGCACAGCATAATGCATCCGAGATTATCCAAGTGCAACTAACTCTGGGCAAGAGCTGCAATCCAAATTGTAGCTTGCTACAGACCCCCCACCATGCCCCAGGATTCACACTCCTCATTTCTTGATACACTGGAAAGTATTAGGGTACAACCCAACACCCAAATAATGGGCAATTTCAACTACCCCACCATTAACTGGGAAATCTACTCATGTACCAACTCTTTTGCTCAACATTTTCTAGAATTCATAAATTCCAACGCCTTGGATCAACTTATTCACACCCCCCACCAGGGACAGCAATATCCTAGACCTGGTCATTACCAACATGGGAAACCGGTGTTCCACACCAGAGGTAAATTCCTCGTTGGTCAGATCCGACCACAAGCTAATCAGCCTAGACATCCACATCCCACCCCCAGCCCCAATTAGGGAAACCATCGTAAAAAACTTCTCCAAAGCCAACTTCACACTTCTTAAGACAGAAGTGGCAAACTTCATGACACCCATGCAGATGGACAATAGAGGTATGACTGCTGAATCCTACACAAATGCACTTTATAAGCACTTACACGAGTGCATGGATCATGCTATCCCTAATAGAACCAAGATGTTATCCTCCAAAAAAAGGAAGCCAATCTGGTGGTCCTCTGCCATAAACAAACTCTACAACAGAAGAAAGAAACTGTTGCAAAAAAGAGTAAAATCCCATGACTGGAGGAACTCCCTGGTCAACCTCAGTAAGAAGATGAGATCCCTCATAAAATCCTCCAAAGCTAGTTACGAAAACAAAATTGCCACTGACTCTAAAGACAACCACAAAGCATTCTATAGTTATGTCAAGAATCTAAATGGGAACACTCAGATCTGCTCTGAGTTACAGCACAATGGCACTAAATATACAGAACCAACTGATATTGCCAACATCCTAGCAGATAGGTTCAGTGCTAACTTTACCCCCTCTCACCCCCTAGAGGGCCCATCTCTATACCGGAAGAATGCAAAGTTCCTATAATCACGGCTGCACAGGTAAAAAACACACTCTCCAAAGCCAAGAACACAGCATCCATGGGACCTGACAATATCCCAGGCTGCGTTCTACACGAACTATAGAATGAAATGGCACCCTACCTAAGTACCATGTTCAATCATAGCCTCACTTCAGGCTTTGTACCCACTGAATGGTGCACTGCGACAGTTATCCCACTCCACAAAGCCATGACGGATCTCGGGAACTACCGCCCCATTAGCCTGATGAGCCTGGTCTGCAAAGCCATGGAACGTATCATCGTGGAACTCATAAACAAAGACATTGGTAATCTCCAAACTCTGTACCCTACCCAGTTTAGATTTGTAAAAGGCAGATCATGTCTCCTAAACCTGATTGACTTCTTTGAAGCAGTCACCAAAGCCATAGATGAGGGTAAAATGGTTCACACAGCTTATCTAGATCTCGCCAAGGCTTTCGACACCATCCCCCACTCTGGAATTATAGATAAGCTCACTAAACTAGGTATAAATCCCCATGTCACAAGATGGGTTGCCAACTGGCTCACGGACAGAACCCACACTGTGAAAGTAGTGGATTCCAAATCCGATATCAGACCAGTGACAAGTGGAGTACCACAGGATTCAGTCCTGGGTCCTCTCCTGTTTGGTATCTACTTCTCTGAAGTGCAGGCCAACACAGAAGGTCTTTGGCTAACAAAGTTTGCAGATGACTGCAAACTAGGAGCCATAATCAAAACTCATAACAATGTGGACAAACTACAAAAGGGCCTCACTGAGACAGATACCTGATGTCAAAGCCATGGCCTGAAGCTCAATGCCAAAAAGTGTATTGCCATCCCCTTTGGTAAAAACTCTGTACCCATGAACTACCACATAGCTGGTAGTCTACTTAATGCTGAAAATGTGATAAGAGACCTTGGGACACAGGTGGACAGTAGTCTCTCCTTTAATAATCACATCGCCACAGTGGTCAGGAAATCCTTCTATGTGGCTCATCTCATCACAAAAGGATTCTCATCCAAAAAAAAGAGGTCATTGTTCCCCTCTACTCAGCACTCATTAGACCCATTATAGAGTACAATGCCCCTTTTGGTATGTACCCCACAAGACATCTACAACAACTGGAAAGACCACAGAAATACCTCACAAAGAGGATTACTGGCCTCAAACTGATGCCCTATGCAGACCGTCTAAAAAAAACTACAGCTTTACTCCATCGCATATCGCCTACTCAGGGGCGATCTCTGCCTAACATACAAAGCTATGTCAGACCCAGTGCTGTTGGACATGCTCCACTTAAAGAAATCCCAATCCCTCCGAGCTACACGCTCTAGGGACCTAAACCTTGTCACCACAATAAACAGAACATGCTGGAGGGATAGATTCCTGTCCCAGAGATTTCCCATACTCTGGAACAGATTACCTATCTATGTCAAACAGAGCTCCTCATTAGCACTCTTCAAGAAAAATCTTGATGATTGGATGGGAAATGGAAAATTCACCCCGGGGATCACTTCTTTGGCTCTGCTCGACAGGGGCACAGGAAAATAATTTTCTTGGGTGGCGAAAGCCAGGATATATTTTTTGGCTAGGCTTGTATGGGCCCTAGGGCCAATAGCCTAGTACCTACCTATGAACCTATATATGATATATAATATATAATATATAATATATAATATATAATATATAACATATAACATATAATATATAATATATACAGGGGTAACCCCCATTAAAAAGGCTAGCGAACAGTCAAAAGTTCAAGAAGGCTGAGAGTACAACAAACAGGCATAATATAAAGGGCAGTGAAGGGGGGTGAGAAGGCATCATGATTAAATAAGATGGAGGATCTAATTAACTTGGGTCAAAAAGGAAGCAATTATAGAAGATGAAAAGTTAAATTAAGTTGGGTCATTGCATAAGCAAGACCAAGAGCTGTAGAGGCTATCATTGAGAGTTATTTTAAAGGACTTAGGATTGGTGATAGATCTGACATGTAGTGGTAATTTATTCCAGGCATTTGCTACAGAGTAGCTGTACAAGAGTTTGTCAATGTTTTTATTGGGCTTACAGACTTGCAGTAGGTACTGTTGAGAGCTATGGAGAGCACGGTAAGGCTGGATAAGAGTAGAGAGAGAGGGGGGCATGAGGAGGGTTCGTATAAGACAGAATGAGACATGAAAAGTTGGGATAGTAGAATTTGGTGATGAAATTCCAACCACTGTAGGCTTTTTAGTGCAATGCAATGGTGGGTACAATAAGGTGGTTGGAAGCAAATCTTGGAATTTTATTATAGGTCAGTTCTAGTTTGGACAGAAGATTGGACTGGAGAGTTGTGTATATAGGAGCTGCATAAAAGACAGTGATGAGTAGGAAAGATTGTGCAAGGGAGAGTTGTAAAGTATTAGTGAGGAACTTTTTATGCCTGTATAGTAGGCCTAGCTTTTGATGTGTCTTTTTGCTGAGTGTGGTGATCAAACTTTAATTGGTCATCGATAATAACACCTAGAAGTCTAGTGAAGTTCAGTAGAGATGGCTGTGTTGTTAAGGGAGGAGACAGTAAAGGTGGCTTTGTGATGCTGGAGAGTTTTAGAAAGGAACAGGAGTAGTTTGGTTTTCTTTGGGTTCAGTAATAGTTGATTGGAAGTAAAAGCCATCTTTCAACTGCGTGAAGGGACTCTTGGGTGAGGGTATGGAAGTGAGTGAAGATATCAGAGCAGGAGATGATAGTAGAGTCATCTGCATATTGGATAACAGTAGAGAGTGGACAGAAAGAGTGGAGGTCATTGATAAAGATGTTAAAAAGTAGGGGTCCCAGGATGGAACCTTGGGGAGTCTGAAGAAGCGATCAGCTGACTTAGATCGCGAAAGCGCTTACTCTTGTTTAATAAAGTGGTGTGAAACTGCAAGTGAACCATTTCCTACCTTGACTACTACATCTCAGTTACAACTTTTGGTTTTATAAAGGGCACTACTTTGAAGCTGCAAATGATTTATTTCCTGACGTGGATTATTCCATTTTTATCTTCAGCTGTGGTCTAACCATTGGTCTTTTCATTTTTTTTTTGCTTGAGGTGTATACAAGGCATTTATCCAGCTTTTGTTTTCTTGCACGTGGGGTACCCTGGTTTGAATGGGTAGAAAGGGAGAGGTGTTGGATTGCTATTTCACTGATTGGAATCGGTTGCAGAGGGTTAGCTGGAGAACAATGACACAGTGCAGATTTAGAGAGGTTTAGTGATGTTAGTTTGGATAGAAGTAGTCTGAGATAAAGCATCGAAGGCTTTGGAGAGATCAAGAAACAAGCAGGAGACTAGCTTATTGTTTTCACAAGAAGTGGTGATACTATTTATGAAGGATGTCAGAGTGGTAGCAGTACTGTGTTTTGGACGAAAACCATGCTGTGAGGATGTGAGAAGATTTTCTAGTAGTAGCTGATCAAGAAGCTGTTTGTGGATGCATTTTTCGAGAATTTTTGACAGGGAGATAAGATGACAATTGGTCTGAAATTAGAGGGGTCGGTTGAGTTGCCAACTTTATGTATGGTTATGACGTAGAATTCTTTTCAGATCTTAGGCACAGTGTTTTCCAATACTGTCATAGATTGGGCACTGGTGACTGTCATATTTACAATACATGCAGCACTGCAGTCGTCACTGATTGGGCACTGGTGACTGTCATATTTACAATACATGCAGCATTGCAGTCATCATTCATTGGGCACTGGTGACTGTCATATTTACAATACATGCAGCACTGCAGTCGTCATTGATAGGGCACTGGTGACTGTCATATTTACAATACATGCAGCACTGCAGTCATCATTCATTGGGCACTGGTGACTGTCATATTTACAATACATGCAGCACTGCAGTCATCACTGATTGGGCAGTGGTGACTGTCATATTTGCAATACATGCAGCACTGCAGTCATCACTGACTGGGTACTGGTGACTGTCATATTTACAATACATGGAGCACTGCAGTCGTCACTGATTGGGCACTGGTGACTGTCATATTTACAATACATGCAGCACTGCAGTCTTGAATGCCTGCTGTTTATTTCTTGATGCATTATCAGTCCTGCTCAGTTCAGGTTCTCAACAATCGTCCTACTTAAAAGTCCATTATGAATAACCCTCTGGGTTTCAAAATGCCATCTCCACTGCCCACAGGAGATCTGTGTACACATATTAAGCACACTTGTACAACTATGTAACATATGCTACACTCCTGCAACAATCATTTATAAATTGCAGCACCTTTTAGTGTTTAACTTCAAATGCACAACATTATGCATAGCATTCTGTTTTTCAATCATTTAGTGCAGTGGTTAATGCTCATGTCTTGCATCTGGTGCCATCCAGCCAAAGCTAAGAACTTTTATTGAATAATCACACTTCTGTTTTACTGGTGTTGATATCTTGAATTATTTATTGCCTTCCTTGTGCTTATTTTGAAACAAAAATGCATTTTGCCTCTCATTGTCCATTCTTCTGACTTACTTTCTCTGAATTCACTATCTAGCTCGTTGTTAGTTAAATTAGCACTTTTTTGCATTCCAGCAAGCTTATTTCTGTGCTTTAATATTAAGAGGACTGAGGATTTTCCATCTTATTTTATTTTATTTTATTTCTCCTTTTGTAACCAGAAAAGTCTGACTGTGCCAATCGCCCATTTCAGTAGATACCTGGGGAGAAAAGCTCTACAGCGGATTCAAGAGCATTTAAACAGTAGTCTGATAATCTGGTGGCAGCAGATGGTAGCCTGGTTGTAGCTCAACTAATATAGGATGTTTCATAATGGATATGTACTTTCACAATTTCTCTAGTGGATATGGGCACCCTAAGACAGTGTAGCAATTTTCTCTGGTTTACTGACAGACATTTAATGTTTTAAAAAACAGATACAGTATGTAAAAGATATACAGTACATACACATTGTCATTGGAGACAAAGCTCTCACACACAGGCACTTACAATGACAACCAGGTTGTCAGAAACACACACACGCACACACGCACACACGCACACACACACACACACACACACACACACACACACACACACACACACACACACTACACCCAATAGACACAGCATGCACCCCACACATAGATTTATATATGCTGAGGCACTTAAATGCAGCCTTCCCAAACACTAAATACCTCCTAGACACCCCACGTATAAAAATCTTCCTCAACAAACACAAAAGCAACACCCAGCATTATGCATACAGCCATATTAAGTGGAGCTTTATCTACTAAGCTCATAAAGCAAGCCAACACATTACACATGTAGTGCAATCACTCACCAAAAATGGGTATTCAGACAAAGACTGTAAGACCCTGAACTTCTGCCTGTCAAGAAATATGCCACATAGGTAGTAACACTGATTTCTTATTGGATTTGTCTCACTGCCAGCAAATAAAGTGTTGACATTAAACTCTTCTTGTATTGCATGGTAGGTCAAGTATGCACAATGGACTAGTGATAGAATGGATAAGGATGACAGGAAAATTTTCTTGACATTTTTTGCACTCGGGTAGGTGTGCAGATTTATGGTTGTAGTATAGAATTCTGACTTACTCATCCAGGTATGCAATCTGCTCTGGATGCAAAAATAATGCACTAGCCAAACACCTTGCTCTTCATAAAAGACACACAGGTTTTAAGTTCCAGATATTGGATCCCATAGACATGGGTTTTCTTGAAGGAGGCATCCTGAATATGCTGGAGAAACGTGAACTTATGTGGCAATTAAAGCTGAACTCTTAGGAAGCCTGGACTAAACTACTACTGATCACTTAAAAGTGTAATGGAAATTAGAAAATTGCCACATTGCTTACATGACTAATTTTATTTTATTTTATTCTTTCAGTTGATTTTAAATACCATGTTAAATCATTTTTAATTGAAGTGTATATTTTGTTACTATCATCATACATGTTTTTCTTTTTCTTATTCCTTTTTTCTTTATTCAAAATGATGTGTAATAACAATGCTAGCTAATTATACAATAATATTTTTTGTTTATAGTTTTTAGGGTTCTTGTACACAGACTTGAAGAAGTCTAGAAGGACAAAGCGATCTAGGTTATGGAAATAGAATATGATTTACACAATGGATGTTTTTGCATGAAAAATGTATATGTATATATTTATATATATTTCTAGAGAAGATCTGATAAAGCAATTAATATTGCGAAAGCTCTTATCCTGTTTTATCCTGCTACTAAAGTATATATTCTATACTTGAAGCATTACGAATATGTCAAGTTCATAGGTTCATAGGTTGGTACTAGGCTATTGGCCCTAGGGCCTATACAAGCCTAGCCATAACAATTCCCTGGCTATTTCTTCCTACAATATTTAAGTTTGTAGCCGTATTTCAGCTTTGGTGATTTGCCTGATATTTTTATACATTTTTTGCCCCGAGCTGTTTATTGCCAGGAGTTTCCAGTCATTTGTGTTATATTTCTAGAGAAGGTTTATATATTTCCAGCCATGTAGTATATTGCCTTGGATAAAATCACAGACTTAATAATGTGGTTAAATAAGAGGTACCATATCATTATTAATTTTATTTAAAGTACATAAGGGTTATATTATTATGACAGCTACTAAGTAGGGCAGGACCAGCTCGAATGTCACACTGATAGGGGAAGGATTGTGAATTTAACATGTATACCAATACACTGTGTTTTACAGCACAATAAACCACTCCCTTGCCCGAAAATAACTATATATATATATATATATATATATATATATATATATATATATATATATATATATATATATATATATATATATATATATAGAGTTAGAAAGCTTGTGAGGAAACTATTATTCTGTTATTTTTGTTTTACTTGGATCGCTTGTCTTTGTACTTAATAAATGATTTTCGACTAGAAGCAGACTGCCTATCCTACTTGGATTACTTCTGAATACTTAGTAATTCTGTATATTTCAAATTATATTTTTTATTATTTTTTGACTTAGGATGAGTTTAAGTTTGTTACTTCTACTACCATTATCTGATCTGATTGATATACAGTGATTAACTAGATATATATGAACTGAAAATCTTCCACACAGAGAAGATTCTTACACTGTTTTTTTTCTTTCAATTTGTTCCTAGTGTGTGTGTGTGTGTGTGTGTGTGTGTGTGTGTGTGTGTGTGTGTGTGCGTGTGTGCGTGTGCGCGTGTTCATGTGTGCGTGCGTGTGCATGTGTGCGTGTGTGTGTGTGTGTGTGTGTGTGTGTGTGTGTGTGTGTGTGTGTGTGTGTGTGTGTGTGTGTATGTGTGTGTGATATTGTATATCATGTCTTGGAGTAGTCGAAGTAGCAGATACTATTTTAGTCCTTCTCATACTACAATAATACCAACACCTATCAACCTATCAACCTCTTAGTGCTAGAAATCTGGACAAAGCCTAAAATAATTGGAAGACAAAGGCCTAAAAATAGGGACAGATTTTAAATACTGCTCCTATAAACTTTGAAAGTTGCTAGATTAATAGGATGTGTATCGGCATGCATTTTCTGAAGTACATGAAGCCTGAAACTCAAATGTATGTCATTATGCAGTGACTTCAAGGCAGAGTGATTTGCTAGAAAACCACAAACAGACAGACAAAAAATAATAAGGCAAAAATCTGGACAGTTGAGAGGAATGATTACCATTCATTTTATTCTGTAGCGCAGAGCTGGTTAAGTCATGTAATATGATTCAGCAGCACAGAACAAGTACTAATGGAAACCAGCAGGAATACTTGTAAGACCTGATGGGGGGAGGGACTGTAATATTGATTCACAAATGAATTGCACACCACAATGTGATCATTTGTATCACAGCCAATTCCTCTGCACAGCTGGGTGTGGTACCCACAAAGCAAGTCCTCTCAACATATTCATTTACGAACATTTTTTTTCAGCAGCTCCTGTAGAGTTTCTAATAGCATAATAAAGAAATAATAAGCAAGTGCGGATAACGGGAAAAACATCACGTTACTCGTATTTCATACACTGACGTTCTTGCTTGTTGGCACCTTTCAGTAAACATAGCTTTTCTACAGAATATTCACAGTACGGAGCACCAGGGAGCATTTCAAAGTGCAAAGTACTACATCTGTGCATATTTAAAGCACTGGTGTCCGGTGTCTTGGTCTTTTTTTTCCTTTCAGTTTCAAAATTGTAAGTGAAATGCAAACTATATACAGTTAGCTGAGCCTATATATCTCATTGAATGAAACCATGATCAAAATTTTAAAATGATAAAGCAAAATATCTCACAGAAAAAAAAATCATTGAAGTATTATACAAATATATCAACAGCATGTGATACAAATTCTTTGATGATTCAGACCACCACGAGGTCCCTCATTGGAGGAATCTGTACATGATCTGTGGAATACAAAGTCCAGCTGGCGTTAGAGTAACATCATACTGTATAGAATCTTATAAAGATTAATTTCATCATTATGGCTGATAGGGGATGTGTAACATAACACCACCACAACAAGCGTCCTTAAGGTTAGATTTGTCACCTTTTTCATTCAAATGTACTGTCATTTTCTGTTGTTTGTAATCTTAACTGATCTTATTGGAGAACTGCACCAGAATGCCTCTTCTTCATGTCAGAAATTAAACAGGTATAATGATGAAAGACAGTGTCATGTGTCAAGAGTAGACTCCCAAATAAGTAAATACGCATTCACGTAGTCTGAGCAAATTATATGAAGCACCAGTATATTATCTACAGTGTACAGATAATGTGGAAAAAAGTAACTCAGCCACAAGAAAAAAATTATACTGGCAAATGGCAGAAAATAAATATATATTGTTACTTGACTACAGGCGTGTTATCCTTTAGAAAAGCCAAACTGCTTCTCACATTTTTAACTAGATGGACCTCCAAATGTATGTAGTAATTCTGTAGAAGATACTCAAAATAGCAAGTTGTTTAATATCAGCAGGTAATTTTCTTCCACTTTATGGCTGGCCTACAGCTGTATATGAAACACTCCATCTCACAGCTTACTGAAGCAATGTCATTATCTGAGTAATTGCTCTTTTAATAATAATGTGTGAATGTTTCCATACTAACATTAACTATTCGTTTTTCCTGGTCCTCAACTGTAAAATCCCTGCTGGTTTCCATTGTCTTCATCCCCAGCATTGTATTGTGTGTTATAAACCCCACTTATTAAATGAAAAGTGTGTCCCATCCTTATTATTCATACATAGAATAATCACATAACAGGATGGCAATGAGAGATTTGCAAAGGTACCCAAGTTACCGAACTTCAGAGATTCTTAATTTTACTAAGCACAGTCCTGTGTTCGATTCCCTCAGACTTCATTTGCCTAATAATTTGTGACTCTAAGCAAATAATTCAACCAGACAGTGCTCATGGGGTAACCCCTGAAAATCAGAACTTGCCTCTAGTGTGCTTGGAGAGTGAACAAACAAATCTGAAAAAAAAGAAAACTTCACCAAAACAAAAATGCACACTCTCATGCCTGTCAGCAGCATGTGCACTGTGGTACAACAAATAAATGAAATAGTGAGGTATGTTGTTATAGTCTTCTAACTGGGTAGGTGGAAAAGTCAGGCTAAAAAAGCCAGCTAACAATTCATCTGGGATAGAGGGGTATGGGATGTCTGCAACAATGTGGCAATGATTTTTGAATGTGTGCTAAAGTACAAAATAAACATCAATTTCATCATTTTGTTACTCTGGTTACACAGTGTGAGGCAAGTGTTGAGACATGAAAGGATTACCTTAATGGCATAGAGGTCTTCTAGAGGGATAAGGACAGTTGTGTCTAGATAAGTGGAGTATAACATTGCTGTATATGATGTTAAAAGTTTACTCTCTTTAAAAGCACAAGTTCATCTATTTTCTATCAATTTCTACACACATTTGCAAGGAATACTTTGACTTGTCCGGAGGTGCTGCGGATGCACAGGTAATTCCCAGTAGCAGAACTCTGCTACACTCTGCTCTAAACCTGAAATTCTCCAACAGCAGGATTATCTCCTGGCTGAGTTCTGCTGAATCTTACTGACTACAGCTGTGCTAAGATTCTCTGTGTTTCATTCAGCAAGGCATCACAAAAACAAAATCAAGCCACATATCTAACGTGTGTGCATATCTAACGTGTGTTCCAGTCATACCTCTCAACCTCTTAGGGCAAGAAATCTGAAAAAAGCAAAACAGAATGGGGGAACAAAGCCCAGAATTAGGGACGTTTTAAATATTGCTATTATATACTTAGAAATTTGCTAGAATGACAAGTTTTGCATCAGCATGCAGTTTCTGAAGGATATGAAGAATAAAATTAAAATGAACTGTCATTATTTAGTGACTTCATCCCTCAATGATTTGTCAAAAAGAAAACAAATTTCATGAGGAAGAGATCAAAATAAGATGCAAAAACCTGGACGGCTGAGAGCTATGGTGCCAGTCTATATGATTCTGGATTAATTTGCACTCATATCAGTCAGCATAGTAGTTTTATTAGTCATCATAACAACTGGCAATAAAGCTATTCTGCAGGCATGGAGTAACACAAACAATGCTCCCTTATTCACTGCAGTCATCCACCCTCATCTAATACAGTACATGCTGCCCTTGTAATGCCTGCATGCACTAGCCCAATAATTTATCACTAAAATAATATGAAACACAAAACTATATTCAGGAAATTCATCCCTGATTTGGTACCTTTGTCTCTAATGGACACAGGCAGCCTGTAAATAGTTCATCTCCCTGGCCCCTGCTTGTAAATGTTTCATCTCTCAAACCACTGCTTACACTTATCAAGGGTATCAGACCTTGTCAGTGACTTGGGATGCATGGCTAGGCTTAAAAAGGCCCTTGTGGTCATTAGCTTAGTAAATATCTATGAAACTATGAAGCTATGATAGAAAGTTAACCACTACTAATAAAAAAGTCCTCCCTGCTGATTCAAAATACTTTTCCACCTTGAACAAATACTGCCCCTCAGCAATATCTATACATATTTGGGATAGTTTAATATAGCAATAACCTATGCTGGGTGTGGGTAATGCTGGATTTACGCACGGTTGGTGTGGTTTGGTCACGAGGGCAAAGCCCGAGTGGCCAAACAAAGCCAACCGTGGGTAAATCCAGCATTACCCACACCCAGAAGTGGGTTATTGCTATTATACAATGACATTATTTAAGAAAAAAATAATTACTTTTCTTAAATAATGGCATTGTATAATGCCTCCTTGCTTCCCTTCTGCAGCTGTCTGGTATTCTGCAGCAGTTCTGATGTACTGCACATGTGTATGCCTATGCTGTGCATCAGAGCTGTGGGCAAAATCAATGGAGAAAGCAAGATCTCCGTTGCTTTTTACAAACTGTTTCGCTATGTTAAATGGATTTAACATAGCGAGACAGCTTTAAAAAAAGCAACGGAGAATCTCTGTTGCTTTTTTTAAAGCTGTCTCGCTGTGTTAATCTCCTTTAACATAGCGAGACAGTGTGAAGCAATGGAGATCTTGCATTCTCTGTTGCTGTAAAAAAAGAGTTATAGTAATGGAAAAAGTCCGGGCGACCGGACCTTTTTCCATTACTATAACTCTGATTTACAACGTGCACGCTGACCAATCAGCGTGCACGTTTTTGAATATTAATGGGGGGTAGTTGTATAATATAACAATAACCCATGCCTGGGTGTGGGTAATGCTGGATGTACCCATGGTTGGTGTGGTTTGGTCATGAGGGCGAAGCCCGAGTGGCCAAACAAAGACAACCGTGGGTAAATCCAGCATTACCCACACCCAGAAGTGGGTTATTGCTATTATACAATGACATTATTTAAGACAAAAAATACTTACTTTTCTTAAATAATGGCATTGCATAATGCCTCCTTGCTGCCCTTCCACAGCTGTCTGGTATTCTGCAGCAGTTCTGATGTACTGCGCATGTATATGCTTACGCAGTACATCAAAGCTGTGGGTGGAAGCAACGGAGAAAGCAAGATCTCCGTTGCTTTTTACAAACTGTCTCTCTATGTTAAATAGTTTAACATAGCAAGACAGCTTTACAAAAAGCAATGGAAGATCTCCATTACTTTTTTTAAAGCTGTCTCGCTATGTTAAACTCCTTTAACATAGTGAGACAGTGTCTAAACAGCAACGGAAGATCTCCATTACTTTTTTTAAAGCTGTCTCGCTATGTTAAACTCCTTTAACATAGTGAGACAGTGTCTAAACAGCAACGGAAGATCTCCGTTACTTTTTTTAAAGCTGTCTCGCTATGTTAAACTCCTTTAACATAGCGAGACAGTGTCTAAACAGCAACGGAAGATCTCCGTTACTTTTTTTAAAGCTGTCTCGCTATGTTAAACTCCTTTAACATAGCGAGACAGTGTCTAAACAGCAATGGAAGATCTCCGTTACTTTTTTTAAAGCTGTCTCGCTATGTTAAACTCCTTTAACATAGCGAGACAGTGTCTAAACAGCAACGGAGATCTTGCGTTCTTCATTGCTGTAAAAAAACAACTTATACTAATGGAAAAAGTCCGGCCGACCGGACCTTTATCCATTAGTATAAGTCTGATTTACAACGTGCACGCTGACCAATCAGCGTGCACGTTTTGGAATATTAATGGGGGGTCATTGTATAATGGCAAATATTTTGTGCTCACCACAACTGAAGTTCTAAAATAAAGCACAACTCATTTTATTCTCTACATATTCTGGATAGCCAATCAATACTTGCTCAATAGTAGAAAGAAAAAAAATCGTTATCTACTTACTAAATTTTCCAAGTCCAACAAATACATTTCTAAACAAAATAATACTAAAACCAGCAATATCCTGTTCCCTAGCATTCACTCATTATATTACAAATAGCAGAACAGTACATGCTGCCAAGCTAATCACAACTGGGTACTTATTTTTTTTTTATTTACCTATCATTCATCTCTGGTCATTAAGGAAGTTTTTGTCAGCTTCTAACCTTCTTACCATATTCCCTCTTTGATGTTACTATTCCTTGAAGGTTTTTTCTGATGAGTGTATGAACAGTAGCATTGTTATTTTTATCTAAATCGGATGTGTGCTGAAATGGAGACTGTCTCCTTTCTTCCACTGTTGTGAGACAATGGAGTTACAGTAAATATAAAAAAGTGCACACTCATGTGAGAGAGCATTCTGTTAAATGAAATTTCTGCCAGCAGCCTTTTGCATTGGATTGCATTGCTATAGATTAAGAGAATTTGCTCTTACCCCACTGTTGTGCAATCTCAGAGCTAGTATATATAATTAGTAGAGGTTGGGGGCTTTTTTGATATTTAATCATTTTGCAGTTCAGTGTATAAGGATTCCTTTGGCTGTGATTGCTTTTATGAGCATTTGTAGTTTGCTGGTATCCTTCTTTGTATACATATATATCTATATATCTATATGTATATACATATATAGATATATATGTTAAGTAAAGAGGGAATTTGGGTTTGGCCCATTAAAAGGAGTGGGAAAAAACTTGTTTGGATGAGTGCAGGTGAAACTTAGATAATTTATGCTATTGATCAGCTGTGATTGAGGGATTGTTTTTTAATCAGTATTGTCTCAAATAATGACAGGAAAGAAATATTTTCTGTTAAATAAAGAAAATAGTCTTTGGTCATCTTCATTACTTTCTCCTAACCTATTCACTGCAGGCCAGTGACCCAGCGCAGCAACCGTAACCCCGTATGCATAATACAAACATATAGCACAATCGTCTTCACTGAACTAGCACCCATTATCGCATTTCAATAGCCGGGTGTTTAGTGATGAAACATGAAACATGGCTATATATATATATATATATATATATATATATATATATAAATATATATATATATATATATATATATATATATATATATATATATATGTATATATATATATATATATATATATATATATATATATACACACACACACACACACACACACACACACACACACACAATACACATACGCATATATATATATATATATATATATATATATATATATATATATATATACATTCATTCTTAACATTTTGAGCCCACATTTTCAACATATCATCCATGTATTTCTAAAGTGGCTTGCTTTGCATATTTGCCAGAAATGGCCAGTTCATACAGTGATAGAAAAATTAATAAGGAATTGTACAATGGTCTCAAAATATTATGGCCAGTACTGTGTACTCATCATTTAATTGGGCAATGTTTATTAAGGGTAAATGTTTTATACCAGATTTTGTAAGTGTCATCGATAGAATTTCCCTCACAGAATGATAAGACCCATAAAAAGAATTCTGGAAATTTGTCCTAAATATTATTATCTGCCAATGTAAGTACTATGCATTTCATTTTTTTATAACTTTAAAGAAATTCAACATTTTTATACCACATTTGAAAAATGACAAAAAAAGACTGCACTACTCAAACAATGGTGTTATTCTCTCACATGTGTATCCCCAAAAGGTGATTTCAGACAGAAAATGTCATTTTACACAGCAACTGCAAAAGCACATTTCAACATGGTATTTTGAAAGTTTCAAATAAACAAATGTTACTAATTATCAAAGTTAAGGATCCATACTCATACTGGCAAGCATTTCTTCACAGTGTGACTAATCTTCAACAGTTTACAACAAATTTTCAAAATGCCATTATGAGACCTTGCCTAACAAGTAGCACAACTATCCCTGCAATGCATCCCATCTACCAAATTCATTTTCATTGCTTGTTATCCAAAGTCTCCTTTTCTCACTTTATGAGCTCAAGTACTTTGGTTGTTGTGGTCACCTTTTTTCACCTTTCAAATTCATGTTTACATGGGTTTTTAAACAGAAAGATGAAGGGAATAGAAATATCCCAAAATGGCCAATAAAACTACAGTTTCTGTGCTGAAACCACTCCTCCAGTGACTAAGCTCAACACTCTCACTGATGAACAGAGAAGCTTGCCTCTATCTTACAAAGGTCTGGGCAACACAGGAACTAACAAACAGCTCAGAATTCAGCAAAATCTGAAAACCAGACTCTACTAGCTCTAGAAAAGTGGGAAACCAGTATAGAGATAGGATTTTCTTGTTTTTTTTTTCTTGTTTTTGTTTTAAAGTTAAGGCAAATACAGCAATAAAAATACTTTTAACATAGAAAACAGGCTATCACACTTGAGTGTGTAGCCCTTTACATTTCAACAGATCTAAAACACTTACAAAATGATAATATAAAGTGCAAGCAATATAAGAATTAAAAAAAACAGTTCAGATAAGTAGCAAAGTTAATAAATAATGGTTAGAATAATGTGGCTAGCAAAAACAAGCAATAAAAAACCAAACAGAGATACTTAATCCACTCAAAGTCTCCTTTTCTCTCTTTCTGCTGCTGTAGGACTCTGCAGGACACCCAGGCAGGCTCTTGCTGAGGTGATACAAGTGCAAATACCACACAAACACTGTTTTTTAAACACAAAGATGAAAGGTATAGAAATAACCAAAAATGGCCAATACAACTACAGTTTCTGAGCTGAAACCACTCCTTCAGCAACAGATGGGCTGTTCCAAAGCTTACCACTTTCACTGATGAACAGAGAAGCTTCCCTCTATCTTAGAATGGTCTGGGCAACACAGGAACTTACAAAAAGCCCAGAATTCAGCAAAATCTGAAAACCGGACTTTACTAGTTCTAGAAAGGTGAGAAACGAGTATAGGGATAGGATTTTTTTTTGTTTTGTTCTTTTAAAGTTAAGGCAAATACAGCAATAAAAACACTTTTAGCACAGAAAGCAGGCTATTGCACTTGAGTGTGTAGCCCTTTACAGTTAAACAGATGTAAAACACTAAAAAAAGATAATATAAAGTGCAAGCAGTATAAGAATTAAAAAAAACAGTTCATATAAGTAGCAAAGTTAATAAAAAACAGTCAGAATAATGCAGCTAGCAAAAACAAGCAATAAAAAGCAAAACAGAGGTACTTAATCCACTCAATGTCTGCTTTTCTCTCTCTGCTGCTGTAGGACTCTGCAGGACACCCAGGCAGGCTCTTGAAGAGGTAATACAACTGCAAAAACTGTGCAAATACAGGTTTTTAAACAGAAAGATGAAAGGGATAGAAATAGCCCAAAATGGCCAATAAAACTACAATTTCTGAGCTGAAACCACTCCTCAAAAGTCTTGTTTACTAATTCTGATATGGGTGATACTACATTTAAATTGTCTAGTTTGTATAATCCACCACTTCACCATGCTTTGTTACTCTTTGAAAAAAATGAGTGAACTTGATATTAGATATAACTTAAATAAGTTAGCTGGTTTCAGTAATACTGGTGGTCATTCTAATATTGAAAAAAATTAACTTGAATTATTGTTATACCTAAAAGCTTGTAACATCCAGTTCACGAAGCCAGACAAGGGGGTGGAGTAGTACTAATGGGCGAGTTACTATATGTAGAAAAGATGTACAACATTCTGTTTGATGATGCATATACCCGGGTCTCTAAAATGGAGATGAATTTAACATCCGGAAAAATAAGAGCAACACTGTATGATCTGTTAATGCAGTGCCAGATCTCTGTAAATGAGCATAAATATTTAAACATTGGTAATCCGATGACACATACCTTATTTGGTGTGCCTAAGCTACACAAAGACCTGAAGCATCCACCCACGTACCCAATAGTATACGCTAGAGGCTTTATTACTTCTAGTTTAGCTAAATATCTTGATTTCCATCTTAAGTCTGAACTAAAGAAATTTACACAACTAAGTAAGGATTCTTGAGATTTTCGAGTAAATGCAACCAGTTGTCATTCGATGAAACAGACATTTTTCTAACTATTGATGTAAAAGATCTGTACACTTGCATCCCCCATTTGGCATGCCTGGAATGGTTCACTGATATTTTTGCAAACAGAAACTAATTTGTCCCAAGAAAAAATAAAAGGGGTAGTAATGGGTCAGCATGCGGTGCCTTGTATTTGAATGTGGTCATACTGTAGTGGGGTCAGTATGTGGAGCTTTGTATGCAAAAGTGGTCATGCTGCAATGGGGTCAACATGTAGTTCATAGGTTTATAGGTGTGTACTAGGCTAACGGCCCTGGAGCCAATATAAGACTAGCTCAAGAAGATTCCCTGGCATCATACCACCCAAAATTAGTTCCCAGTGCCCCTGTCAAGCAAGGCCACTGAAGAGATCCCTGGGGTGAACTTCTTATTGCCCACCCACTCATCAAGATTTCTCTTAAAGAGGGCCAGTGAAGTGCGTTGCTTGACATGAATGGGAAGTTTGTTCCAGAGTATGGAAAGTCTCTGGGTTAGGAACCTGTCCCTCCAGCATGTTCTGTTTATTGTGGAAATGAGGTTAAGGTCCCTGGAGCATGTGGCACGGAAGGATTGGGATTTCTTTAGGTGTAGCATATCTAGCAGCTCTGGGTCAGACATGGCTTTGTAGGTCAAGCAGACATCGCCTCTAAATAGGTGATTAGAGACAGTGTATAGCTGGAGTTTTTTGAGTCTGTCCATATAGGGCATGTGCCTAAGGCCTAAGATCCTCTTAGTGAGGTATTTTTGTGGCCTTTCCAATTGTTGTAGGTGTCGAGTGAGGTACATACCAAATAGGGCATTGCATTCTGTAACAGGTCTAATGAGGGACGAGTAGAGAGAGATTATGACCTCTTTCTTCCTGGATGAGAAACCTTTTGTAATGAGATGTGCCACACAGAAGGACTTTCTGACTACAGTGGCAATGTGGTTATCAAAGGAGAGGTTGCTGTCAACCTGTGTCCCCAGGTCTCTTATCATACCTTCAGTGTTTATTGGACTACCGCCTATGTGGTAGTTAGTTCATGGGCACCGAATTTTTCCCAAAGGGAATGACAATGCACTTTTTGGCACTGAGCTTAAGGCCATGATTCTGGCACCAGTCACTGGTGTCAGTGAGGCCTTTTTGTAGAATGTCTACATCAGTTGGAGAATCAGTAATGGCTCCCAGTTTGCAATCATCTGCGAACTTGGTCAGCCAGAGTCCCTTTGTGCTGGCCTGAACTTCAGAGAAGTAGATGCCAAACAGGAGAGGACCTAGGACCAATCCCTGTGGGACACTACTTGTAAACCCACTATCTAAGTAATTGGCAATGCTCATGCCACTCAGCAGGCTAATACATACCAAGAGAGTTCTGAAGAAGCCCATAAACTTTGGGTGAAAGCGCTTAACCAGTTAGTACAAAGTTTGTACAAAGTTAGCTTTATCATATTGCCAATGTTTTTATCGCATTTCTTATTTTAACGCTTCAAGTCTCTGTTTATTTCACTGTTGTTTTTACCAAACAGCAGTTTTTTAGCAATTTGAGTGTTAAAGATTAATAAATTAGTTATATTAACATTCGTGGCTGGCTTGCTGCTTAGGAAGAACAATTGAAACATTTTGACAATAGTGGTTGTCTTTAAGTTGGAATTAGCGACAGTATTTTCAGTGGACATTGAAAATTGTTCTGCAACTAGCTGTTTGGCCTCATAACAGAATCAGTGGTAGTACAATATAGTGGTGTTGGAGTACTTATTGGAACTCTGTGGTAATTCTGTTTTCAAGTTTATTCTTTGGAGACTAATACCAAGAGAATTTATCAGGGTACAGCTATGTATAAACAGTTTCTCCCCTGAAAGCTTCCAAACCCATATACATTTACCTTACAAAATTTATAACTGCAAAAGAAAAAAAAAATGTACCTCTGATTGTCTACTGTAAGAAATGTCAGTCACTAGCATGATGTCCTGTTGTGTGTATATATGCTATATGTATGTTTGTTAATCACCAGCATGTTGTCCTGATGTGTATATATGCCATATGTATGTATGTTCTACTTTTTTTTACTCTCATGTATTGTATTGTAATGTGGAGCTTTTCTCCCTGGGCCTCCACTGAAAATTGACCTGTGTCCAGTCGGACTTTCCGGTAAACAAATGTAAAATAAAATAAATAAATAAACTGGTCGCTAGTCAGATTTGGAGTCTGCTGCTTTGACAGTGTGGGTTCTATCAGTGAGCCAGTTGGCAACCCATCTTCTTACATAGGGGTTTATGCCTAGTTTAGTGAATCTCTCTATGATTCCTGACTGAGGGATGGTGTTGAAGGCCTTGGCAAGATCTAAGTAGACTGTGTGAATTACCTTGCCCTCATCCACAGCTCTGGTGACAAACTCGAAGAAGTCTATCAGGTTGAGCAGGCATGATCTACCTTTCACAAACCCAAACTGCGTGAGGTCCAGAGTTTGAAGATTCCCTATGTCCTTATTTATACGGTCCATGATGATGCGCTCCTTAGCCTTACATATCAGACTCGTCAGGCTAATAGGGCGGTAGTTCCCAGGGTCTGTAGTTGCTCCCCCTTTGTGGAGTGGGATGACCATAGCAGTATGCCATTCGGTAGGAACAAAGCCTGAAATGAGGCTGTGATTGAACAGGGTACCCAGGTGTGGTGCCAGCTCTCTTTGAAATTCATGTAGAACACAGCCAGGGATATTATCAGGTCCCATGGAAGCTGTATTCTTGGCTTTGGACAGTGCGGTTTTTACCTATGTAGCCATGATAATAGGGACTTGGCGTTCCTCAGGTACTGTGATAGGCCCTTTAGGTGTGAAAAGGGGGTAAAGTTCGCACTGAACCTGTCAGCCAATATGTTGGCAGTATCAGTTGGTTCTGTATATGTATTGCCATTGTGCTGTAACTCAGAGCAGATCTGAGTATTGCCATGTAGATTCTTGACATAACTATAGAATGCCTTGTGGTTGTCTTTAGTATCTGCAGCAATTTTGTTTTCATAGCTAGCTTTAGAGGATTTGACGATAGATCTCAGTTTTTTGCTGAGGCTAACAAAGGAGTTTTTCCAGTCTTGGGACTTCACCCTTTCTGCAACAGGTTTTTCCTTCTGTTGTAGAGTTTGTTTATGGTGGGGGACCACCAGATTGGCTTCCTTTTTTTGGAGGGAGCACCTTGGTTCTGTTTGGTATGGCCCGTTCCATGCACTTGTGTATGTGTTCATACAGTGCATTGGTGTATGATTCAGCAGTCATGCACCTATTTTCCATTTGCATGAGTGTCATGAAGTTAGCCACCTCTGTTTTTAGAAGCCCACAACTGGCTTTGGAGAAGTTTTTTACAGTGGTTTCCTTTAGTGGGGGTGAGGGTGGGAAGTGGATATCCATGGTGATTAGTTTGTGGTCAGATCTGACCAGGGAGGAGTTGATTACTGGTGTGGAGCAATGGTCGCCCATGTTAGTAATGACCATGTCAATGATGTTTCTACCCCTGATGGGGGTAAGAATGAGTTTGTCTAGGGCATTGGAATTAATGAATTCCAGAAAATGTTGAGCAGGTGTGTTGGTACATGAGTAATTTTCCCCAGTTAATGGAGGAGTAGTTAAAGTCTCCCAGTATAAGGGTATTGGGTTGTACCCTAATATTTTCCAGTGTATTTAGGAATGTGGAGTGGAAGTCTTGGAACATAGTGGGGGATCTATAGCAGGCATAGTGTATTGCATGTGAATGTGGTCATGCTGTAATGGGTCAGCATGTGGTGCCTTGTATGTGAATGTGGTCATGCTGTAATGGGTCAGCATGTGGTGCCTTGTATGCGAATGTGGTCATGTTGTAAGCAGAAAAGAACTTTGTTTTTAACAGTCCATACAAAAATTCCTGGTACCATCATACAAGCTACCTGGGTGATATTTCTATTGTATGGAAGGACAGTGTAGCAGAAATATCACCATTGTTAGAATATTTGAACAGTACAACAGACCTCCTTAGTTTTACTCACCATTTAGGTGTTTATAGTATTTAATTCCTGGATGTACAGTAAGTGAAGGATTACCAGAGCTAGAGAATTATCTCCAAAATATTTAGAAAAACTACTTATTCTAACTCATTTCTTCACCACACTAGTGCCCCTCCCCCAAAAAAAATGCAGTGGTTAAGGGCCAATTTGTACATGCTGCCAGAATGACCATTTTTTTTAGATGAATATAATAACATTAAGGCCATGTTTGAAAAAAGAGGGTACCCTGAGGCATTTGTGGATAGATCCCTTCAAGAAGTAATAGAAAAGACATGGACCAATCACTTCACCCCATTTTTGAGTAATGAAAATGTGGTCATTAGGCACACAAGTACACTTGGTAATTCAACACCTCAAGCTACTAGTTTTATTACAAACGTTTCCATCGACAGTGGTGCTATTAAAACTATATTAAATAAGAATTGGGAAGTGGTGAATGAAAACATGGAAACACATAATAAGTTAGGAGAATGCTCCCTTAGGTTTTTTAGGAAGGGTAATTGCTTGAAATCTTTTTTTGAAACATCTAAGGAAACAATAATTAGTGCAGAGCAATAACGGTATGTTTGGATGTTCTGAGTGTAATTATTGCAAGCACATTCTTGTGGGCAACAAGGCCAATGTTACGGAACAGGCTATTAATATATATGGAAAATATACTTGTGCATCAAAAGGGGGTGGTCTGCATTACCTGCTGCCAAGCCCGTGCATGCTTTTACATCGGGAAAATGGAAAGATGCTTGAAGGACTGTATATATGAATGGTTCTAGAAAATCAAGAATAGAAAATGACAATAAAGTTCTTGTTAAACATGTTAACACTTATCCAAACCACTATTTTAAGTTTGTTATTGTTGAATGGCTAGGAAAAAAACTTGCCTGGTAGACCTTGGGGCTTGAAGTTGGAAAGAAAAAATTAACTGGGCAATTACATTTAAAAGCTAACTGGCCACCAGGAATTAATGGTATGACATCCATGGTATGCTTGTTGAAATTAAAAGCCTATTATAGATGATACATATTTATTACTTATGTTTTTTTTTTTTAATATTTATATACACATCCATTGTGAATTAAATATGTTTTATATTTTAATTGCATTGTTCAGGTAGTTTTCATGACTTTTCCCCTTTAAATCTTATGGAAGTTTAACCTGCCTATTTGATACACTGTAACTTTAAGTTTTTTGGCAGAAAGTTGTCAAGTGACTACTCCTAGAGTGTTGAATGGTCTGTAGATTTTTCACCACCTATCTGATGAAGTTTTGTTTTTTTTTTTAAATGAAAGTGCTTATTCTTTGAGAATAAAATTTATTTTGCATTCACCGAGATGGGTTCTGTTCGACCACCGAGTGCCAGTGCTGCATTTTATGATTTTAAAGTTTAAACTCAGATTCTTCCTATTTTTACAATTCTCCATTATGACTTATTTAACAACAAATGATCCTTTGTACCATATGACTTTCTTTTGTTACCCTTTTGTTCTATTACCATGCTTGAGTTTTCTTCTAAATGACTCTAAACTCTGTCACCATCAATTCCAGCGTATAATTTATACATCGTTGGAAGGCAAGTTATTGGTCTGTAGTTTTTAGGATAGCTTGCAGGTTCACTGTTAAAGAGGAGTATCATTTTTCCTGTTATTAACCATACTGGTGTCCATTCATTGTACGCATATAAGTAACTACCCAACTACCTCGGTTACCTACAACTCACCATTGCCCACAAGCTCATCTTTAAACCTGCCAACTGCCCAGCTCTCGCTATTTCCTTAAAACCTTACATTCCCAACTGCTCTCTCAGATCCATAAACTAACCTGTACAACCTCCTGGCCATCTACTGCTGCCCCACTCCTTAGCTAAACAGTAGAACTCTCTCCCCACACACCTACACAACCTACCTAACCATACAAATTTCAAATCTCAACTACTGTCTCATCTTTCTTCCAAATGGGAATGCCCTTGCCACGCTCCAACTTAACCCCCCCCATTTCATCTTGCGTTGTCTCATCCAACTACCTCTACTATTATTTCATCCCACCCAAAACAATCCCTCCCCTACTAAAAACTAATTTTCTCCCTAATATCTATTGTACAGTACTCTCCAATCTCAAATATACTATTACCCTCTCCATGCATAATATTTTCATAGCCTACTAATGGCTAATAGCTATATCTTTTGAAATGTTAAACCTACAATTGAGTTTATAACAAAAATATTCACTTTATGTAAATGTTGAAATTTCTGTATTGAATTATGTCTTTTCATTTTTGTAACATTGTGACAAGCCAATTGCAAATATCATGGAGCTTATCTGTAAATGTTTAATTAGCTGTATGAACTATGTCCTTTTGTAACATGCGAAATGTAACTTACAGTTATTGTGCTGCTTTTCTCCCCGGCCTCCACTGAAAACGGGCTCTTCTTGGCCCAGTGGACTTCCCCGGTGATCAAACTTAAATAAATAAATAAATAGTTCTTACTCAGGGTTAAATCTTCATGTAAAGATGTTAATACTTTTAGACAGGAGTTTCGTACTGCATCTGGGCATGGATTTCTCCATTTAGGAGCTTCTCTTAATTTTGTTTCAGGTTTTCTGACCTTTACTTCATCCCATTTCATATCCTGTACATTTGAATTTTTTAGTGTTTCTTTAACTTCTTCTGTCCATTCAGTATCTTTACTATGTTCCACAGGGACTTTATACATATATTTCTCCAAAATGTGCCCATTTCTTTTTTTTATGGTGGTGTTTCCATTCTTTTTTTGCTTTGTTTCCCAATTCTCTATAAAAAAATTTTTGGGTGATCAATGAATTGCTTATTTGTACTTTTCCTTTATATTTATCTATATGTCTTCTAAGTTTCTCTGCATGTGCTGATATCTTTTATTCATTACCTGCAGTAGTACACAATAGATCCTGGTCTCTTCTAATACTGCACATTGCTTTTATCATGTCTATCTTTCTAATTATTTTTGTTGATCTGTCTTTTCTATACTCTTCTAACAGTGACATTTCTTGCCTTAATTGCTTTATAGTTTTCTCTAGTCGATACTTCCATGATGGCGTTTGAGTTTTCCCTTCATTTTTCTTATTGCCCTGTATTTATGTGGTAAGAATTTCTGTTATTAATTTAGCTGCACAGTAATATATCTTATATACTTCTGTTATGTCACATGAATTTCTGTTAATAGTCTTGATTATTGTGTTCATTTGTTTTATAAAACTTCTAACATTTGGGGTTTTATTGACTTTCTGTAATCTGTTGTTTTTATCGATCTTAATATGGCTATCCAGCTCTATTAAATCAAACAACTCTTCCTTTAGAGCATTTTTCTCTAAACTGAGGGCACATTTTTTGCTCTCCATTTCCTGCAGACATTCTACAGAAAGCTCCAGAACATCTTCCTGTAACATATTCTCTTCATCTGCATCCACTGCTCATTCATATGGTAACTCACTGGCCTATCACTCCACAGCACTGACGGCATCAGAGTTGCCACAGTTTCCTGTTCCTTCCTTTGCTGTACAACTCCAACTGAACTTTGGTACTGTTTTCCTACTGAAAGCTCCAGAGTATCTTTATCTGGTAGCTGATCAGATGCTTCCTGTTCCACCTGTTTCTCCTTAATTTGTGTAATTAAGTGTTCCATCATGCTGTGATGTTACCAGAGCTGGATTTTCTACACTAAATCCTTCACGTCACAAGTAATCCTTAACTTCTGTTTCTGTTTTTTTAACTTCCCCATTACTAATCCTCTTTTCTATTTCCCCCCATTTATGTTCTTTATTTTTTGTATTGTAAAATTTTACATACCTGAATGCATTTGCCTGTAATTCTCTTCAAACAGCTTTTTCATACTGATTAGGTTTGCTTTCTCCTTTGCATAAATACTGCATCATCTTAAATCTCTTTTTCTTTCCCATGTCCATATTACTTCTTCATAAGTCTGCCAATCCACCTGTTTCTCCTTACTTTGGGGACTCATTCTTTCATCGTGCTTTGACATAACCTGTGTTAAACTTTTCACACTAAATCCTTTACTTCACATGTATTCCATCTCTTCAGCTTCTATTTGTTTAACTTCTACTTTATTAATCTTCTGTTCTATCTTACCCTTTATGATGGCACTCCCTTCATCAGAAGAAGGCATTAGTTAAGAGCCGATGTGTGAGATTGGCCCGAATGGTCAGTGACGATGCCTGTTTCAGGGATGAATGTAGCAAACTGTGGGAGATGTTTTTGAGAAGGGGTATCCTGGCAAACTTCTCTCCCAGATTTTTTGGAAGTGGAGCGAAAGAGATTTGAGGGGGTAAATTTGTCCCTACTTGGGACACATAAAAATCAGGTTGGAAATGGGACAGTTAGTCCCAACAAGGAACCCAATTTTGGTAAAGCACTCGTACTTCCATATAGTATGCACTTTAATGGTATAAGTGATATTGGGGTGGAACAAGAATTTATTGAAAAAGTTGGAGAAAAACTGATTAGATTATACCAGAAAGACGTGTATTTTAAATTTGTGATGGAAAGAATACCAAACAATGCAACAGAGGGGAGAATGCCTAAATGTGAGCATTGTTCCCAGTGTAGGAATATTCTAGAAGCCTCTGAGATTCATATTGATGGATTTGGAACTATCAAATTGAAAAGAAAATACTGTGACAGTAAAGGGGTGATTTACGTGGCAAAATGCCAGCAGTGAAAAGGTTTTTATATCGGAAAAGCTTTAAGGCAGTTCAGGAACAGGGTTTATCAACACCTGTATGACATTGGTAAAAAAGTTGAACATAATACTCTAATTAAGAACATAAAAAGTTTTCCAACACATTTCTTCAAATTCATTGTCATAGACAATGTTACTATGGGACTTAGGGGTTGAACATTAGATTTGTGACTTTATAAAGAGTTAAGATGGCAGTTAAGATGTTATGTAGGGAACACCCCTGGTCTAAATGAATTCATTTCTATAGCAAGTTATTTGAAACTGAAGTCAATGTTTGCAATTTAAATGTTTTTTAAAATACATCTATTGTTAATTACTATTCAATGTTTTTTAATGTCTAAAATGTTTTTACTTTTTAAGTGAATGGGGTTTTAAAAGTTAACTGGAATTAATTAAAGAATCAGTCAGGTGTTTTTTACTTGTTATAAAAAGCTGGCACTTTTTCCTTTTGTTATTCTGATTAAGTTCATTAAATGAAAGACGAAAGCATTAAATGATTTATTAAACATGTGACACAATTCATTGTGGCTGCTTTCTTTTGCGTTCCCCCCTTTGAGGTCTTACTTTTTGTATTCTGATGGTTTCCATACCTGGGTGCCTTTACCTGTATTTCTCTTCAAATATCTTTAAAGCAGCTTTTTTGGTAAGGATTAGTTTGGCGTTCTTCTTTGCATAAATGTTACACCATATCAGATCTCACTTTCCTTCCCATGTCCATGTTTCTTTTTTATACCTTTCAAAAATCTCTAGGTTTTGTTGTTTACGTTTTTACACTTCGAGTCACTTTATTTTACAAACAACCCAACGTTTCTTGCTCTATATAACGTTTTTCATGATTCTATTTTTTAATGAACAAAAATGTGCATTTGAAGCTTTTGACAGTTCTTCTTGTGCAACTATTTTTCTTTCCTCTAATTTTTCTCTTAATCTTTTTGAATTTCTTCCATCTGGAAATTCTGGGCTTCTTGCATAATAGTGAAATACATCATTTCTTTCTTATCCTCAATAGTCAAATCTATCATCTTTATGTAATTTTTATGGCCTGTCAGTTTTTCTGCTTTATGCAGACTACTATTTGGAGGGGGAGCATACTGAGAGAAAACCCCACTGTTAGTAAAACCTGATCACTAAACTCAAAACAGATGCTGTTTGTATTGTGGCACTGTTAGGGAAAGGACTTTTAGTAATGTACTGTTTTGGTTTCGGGTTGGGGGCTGTGGTAGGGATATGGTTAGCACACTTAAGTATGGGAAGGACACTGGGGGCTTTTGCCACAGGGATATAAAAGGCAGTGAGTCAGGAGAAGCAGCTGTAAAGGGACTGGACAGCCTTACTTTAATCCATGCAGTATTATTAGAAGGGAAGTGTGTGATTATATGATTTACAGCAAATTATGGTTAACACCTCTACAGTATACAATGTGTGCATTGTTTGCTTTTTTTTTTTTTTTTTTTTTTTGCAGATAAGCGTTAAGAGGATTATGCATCCAGAAGCTGGCTGTTCTCTCTCAGGAAGAAAGAGGAAAAGCGAACAAAAGAGAAGAAAGGAGAGGAGAAGAAAACAAGGTATGTTACTGTGTGTGTGTGTGTGTGTGTGTGTGTGTGTGTGTGTGTGTGTGTGTGTGTGTGTGTGTGTGTGTGTGTGTATATTTACATGCATGTGTGTTTCTGAGTGCCTCCCCTCCCACCACTAGCATTCTTTCTCATCCATAAATGTCTTATGGATCAGTTAGGACATATCTGTAAATATCCCATCAGGTGCTATCAGTGAAGTTCGTTCTGCAACCATCTTTAAACATTCTTGGTACACAGTTAAAAATTAATTCCTCAGCATCAAAACATGGAAATAATGCATTTGTTTTACCTATTTTACTTTCCATTGCTACTTTGTGTAAACTTACTTGTTTCCCCTCTGCTCACACACACACACACACACACACACACACACACACACACACACACACACACGCACGCACGCACGCACGCACACACACACACACACACACACACACACACACACACACACGCTCACATACCCAGTATACAACCATCATGGCTAATGGACTGTAATATCTCTATCAGTTTATGTTTTTCTCTGTATCTACCTTAATGCTCATATTATAAGCTGAATGAAGAATAAAGCAATAAACCAAATGTGATATTGTATTGGGTGTGTTAATCTGCAATATGTTTGTGTGGACCAGCAAACAATTTACGTATGTAGTTATAATTGCATCCTTTGTACTGTGGTGAAATGCTGTTTCAGAGTCTTTAACAGTTTTTTTTTTTTTTTTTTGTTAACTGTGTCTTTTTGCAAGGGGAAACCTGGGTGCATTCTATTATTAACTGACTTGTTCAGTCTCTCACAGAGTAGGTAAATGGAAACTGAAGTAATTAAACTCTTGATACAGGATGTTAAGGTATATATAACTGAGGACTGCATCATGTACATCAGTGTCTTGCCACTGGTGGATAATATTATAGTTAATATTAAATATCATACAACACTCTGATATCATTCAATAAATGTTGGCAGGCACAGACTTGTTTAATAAAAAATCAGAAATCACCCTAGTGAAGAACTCCATCTGTTATGTAATGAGGCACCCACCATGAAATACATAACAAATCAATTTAATTGTTCACAGAGCATAGGCAAAGCATTTCCTACCATTTCGTCATGACTTCAGAGTGGTACATATGCAGCACAGATGTGTGTCAGATGCCCTTTCTTGTAGGCCTGACAAGAAAACTGACATTTGAAAAGATTTGAAAACTTAGTCATTGTGCAGCATTACTGAAAGAAACCATTGTCAGAATAGTTCATGTTTCTTTTTTGGTTTCTAAGATTTTTCAGTACAAATGGAATAACAGAAGCAGTCATAACAATGACTGTATCAACTTCAGGGCCAGATACAACAGTTCCGATTCAGGCACTTGACATGAATGAGTAGAATCCTACACAAGAACAGATGTCAAATACAGAGGAGGACTGCTTGTCTGATCCAAGCTATCCATTACCTTACCTTCAGGATAAAATGTATACCCTACTTAACCAACTGGGTATTTTTCTTTTCTGACAGCTTTTAAGGATTGTCTTGCCCCAAGAATTTTTAAACTGATTTAATGAAATATTTTACTGTTGCTTTAAATTGCTGAAGGCTGGGGTAACTTATACTCTGAGAACTAAGCAGCAATGAAACTGTCAATATTGTAGCTTTGTTTTCCAAATCATATCAGGTAAGATGCCCTACATCTGTCCCCAGGAGCACCATGCCATCAATTAACAATTGTAAAATGAAACCACTGAAGTGACTATTAGTGTTACACTTCCATATAGAATATGTGTACCCTGACTCAGTCATTTACAAACACTGTCAAAGTTTCAATGGTGTCTCAAAAGAGAACACAAAAGAGAACAAAAGGAAAGTTTTACCTGTATACTTAAAAGCAAAGACTGCAAAGTCAAACAAAAAAATCCTAATCTACTAAAAATATCCACACACACAGACGGACAGCACTCCCACATAATATAGTGACTGGACATGCAATTTTACTATTTTTACCTAATGTTATGCATTTCTTAATGTGGTGCACCCACTAGGACAAATACTCTTTTTCAGAAAAGTTGTGGCAGCACTGTATGGTTAAAGTCATTTGCTCAGTGTTGCACCGTAGGTACATGGAGATTGAGAAAATCAAATCCAGGACTACAGGGAGAAGCTTGTTATGATCTTATAGCCTTAAGCTTGCACACCAAACTGCTGTGTGTGTGGACTCTGTACAACAGTGTTGTTAGTTAAATGAATATGTGGAACCTGACTGGTGGTGCCACGTATTATTACTTACTCTTTCTGGCGTTACAGTGCTCTTTTCATACAGGACGTGATCACACATACATGCAAGGAATTCACTGATCATATGCCACAGTCCTTTCCCTTCACTTTTTATCCTAGCATAGAAAAGCAAACATGAACATTAGTTGCAGTCCCATTACTGTTATTGAATATTTCATAATATGTGCACCATCTCTTGGGATGGTAGTCACGTGTATGCCACATATGCCACGGAATGCACTTTTTTAAAGTTAAGCACACAGCTGCTGTAAGAGGCTTTCAGAAACCAGGAACCAATCAAACAAACAGAGAAAATGCCGTAGAACCTTGGGTATTAGGGGAACAACTTTTAACTAATTTTTAGTTGACTTCTTTGAAATAGTTACCAAAACCTTAGATGAGGGAAAGATAGTCCACACAGCCTACCTAGACCTCGCAAAGGCCTTCACACAATACCCCACTCTGGTATCATAAATAAGCTTACCAGCTTAAATATCAACCCATATGTCACAAGATGGGTTGCAAACTGGCTCAGTGATAGAACTCACATGGTCAGAGTCACGGGTGCCATGTCTGACTCTAAACCAGTTACAAGTGGCGTCCCACAGGGATCAGTCCTGGGACCCCTCTTGTTCGGTATATACTTCTCTGAGGTACAGGCAAACACGGGAGGACTGTGGCTGACCAAGTTCGCAGATGATTGCAAACTGGGAGCCATAATCATCTCTCTGGCTGACACAAGCATCCTCCAGAAAGGCCTTACGGAGACTGATACCTGGTGTCAGAGCCATGGCCTCAAGCTAAATGCAAAAAAATGCATAGTCATCTCCTTTGGGAAAAACAAAGTGCCCACAAACTACCATATAGGAGGTAATCCACTAATTACGGAAGACGTAATCAGGGATCTGGGGACCCAAGTAGATAGTAACCTCTCCTTTGACAACCACATTGCCAAAGTGGTTAGAAAAACCTTCTATATAGCCCACCTAATCACGAAAGGGTTCACATCTAGATCAAGAGAGGTCATTGCGTGCCTCTACTCGTCGCTCATCAGGCCCATAATTGAGTACAATGCCCCATTTGGGATGTACCTTACCCGACACCTGCAACAGCTGGAGAGACCTCAAAAATATCTCACCAAGAGGATCGTGGGCCTCAAACAGATGCCCTATGCAGCTCAACTAAAGAAACTCCAGCTCTACTCAGTTGCTTACCGACTACTCAGAGGGGATCTCTGCCTGACATACAAGGTCCTGTCTAACCCGGAATTGTTGGACATGCTCCACCTCAAGAAAACCAGATCCATTAGAGCTACACGCTCCAGGGATTTAAACCTTAGCACAACAATAAATAGGACATGCTGGTGGGATAGATTCATATCCCAAAGGCTTCCCGCACTCTGGAATAGAATCCCAGTCCATGTTAGGCAGTGTCCCATAATGACCCTCTTCAAGAGAAATCTTGATGAGTGGATGGGAAATCGTAAATTTGCTCCTGGGATCACTTCTATGGCCCTATTGGACAGAGGTTCAGGAATCTAGTATGAAAGGGAGGCGAAAGCCAACACATTCTGGCTAGGCTTATAAATGCCCTAGGGCAGATAGCCTAGTACCTACCTATGAACCTATGAACCTTAAACTGTGCTAAAGTTTCAAACCATAAATGACAACAAAGCCTATAAAATTCCAAATTTATTAGGAATGTACAAAAAATGTTTTTGGATGCACAAAACATGAACCTGGAATTCATCAGTATGTTGAGCCTTATTAACTCACTTCCTTAAATATTATTTTCTTAAAGGTATAGAGATAAAATAGTCTCTTATTAATCTAATAGAAAAATAGAATAATAACATTTAATTCACAACTACCAATTTTTATACACACACACACATATATATATATATATATATATATATATATATATATATATATATGGGTCCATGTCAGATGGATGAAAGCGCAGGTCAACAAAGACCACATCACAGAGACGACGTCGCCGATGGAACGAATCTCCAACCACGGTAAGTGAATGTATTTTATATATATATATATATATATATATATATATATATATATATATATATATATATATACATTTAGTATTTAAATTTTTAACAATTCTTAAAAAGCAACCCACTATACTGCTATCTAATAATAATCCCTCTTAAAAATCATATTTCCATTAATTCAAATACATTGTGTGATTAGGTTAAACCAGAGATGCCCCCAGACAGGACTTAATTATCTAAAGAACACATTCTCTGAATGTAACATGCACTTAAACTTTAGCTGCTCTCAATTTCAACAACAGATTTATGGACACTATTTCATTTAACCCCGGGAGGTTCATGGATTGTAGTTTTAGCTGCCACAGCAGTTCTTTAAACTCTAACCTCAAACTCCCAGTCCCTGTAGGTCTTTTCCTACCTTTTCAAGTATACTGAACTTGTACCCACAAATTCCTTTACAATTAACTGCACGCTTAAAATGTGCATTATTGCTATTCTTACTTCTAATATCATACATTTACCTGTATAGAAATTTGTGCAACCTGTGCATATAGCAATATAAATTATTCCCACTGTTTTACAGTTGCCTTTCACTAATTTTATTTTATGTTTTAGACTGTTATCCAGTGAAATATTCTCTTCAGTTAACATGTGGACACATTGTCTATGTGTGCCACATTTACTTATCCCCAGATCTTATAGGAACAAACCTTTGATTTTTGTTATGTTCCATTAACTGTTTAACAGTTTATATTTATTTTTAAATAATATAATTGGTAGTTGTAAATGAAATCTTATTGTTCTACTTTTGTATTAAATTAATGAGAGACTATTGTATCTCTCTGCTTTTAAGAAAATGATATTTAAGGAAGTGATGTAATAAGGGTTAACATTCTGATGAAGTTCCAGGTTCATGGAACAAAAGCACTTAATCTTTTGTGCATCCAAAAAAAAAGTTGTGCATTCCTAATAAATTTGGATTTTTGTAGGCTTTGCTGCCATTTATGGTTTGAAATGCTAATGCAGTTTAAGGTTAAAAACTGTTCTTTTAATACCTGAGGCTCTGCAGTGTTTTCACTTTTTTAAAGTTATTTATTTTCGTTTAGAGCACTGACTCAGCATAACTTTAAATGTAAGGAAAATCATTTAACATAGACAAGTAAAGCAGCTCTTTTTGTTTTCTTGTCCAGTTTAATTTTTTTTTCATTTAAGTGGCTTAATTTGGCACTGAATGATGCAAATTCAGTGCTGTAATTATTACTAAAATAGTGCTGAGTGACATTTTGCTGTGCTGCTTGCGGTGGAGAGGGGCTACATTCTAAAAGTTAACATATAGTTCCAAAAATCTGGGCTGCACCTTTACCACTGACCATCTCATAGCAGCACAGGTCAGAAAAGTGACATGTGGTACACATGGTACAAGAAACACCACAAAGCCTTTGTGTAAGTAAAAACACCGACCACAATACCTAAAAAAAAGCAGGCAAGGCAGCCCACGTGAAATAAATATAATATTAATACCTACCTATGAACCTATACCCATCTATGTCAAGCAAAGTTCCTCATTAGCACTCTTCAAGAAAAATCTTGATGAGTGGATGGGAAATAGGAAATACACTCCGGGGATCACTTCTGTGTCTCTGCTCGACAGTGACACAGGAAAATAACTTTGTTGGGTGGCGTAAGCCAGGGAACCCTGTTGGCTAGGCTTACGTAGGCCCTTGGGCCGATAGCCTAGTACCTACCTATGAACCTATGAATTAAGTGTGGACAAAGAAAGTAATCAGTTTATAAGTGGATATGTAATACTGTACAGGTACAGGCAGAGGACACATGAACAGAGTGCAAAATCATACATATGTACACACAAACACACAAACATATTCACACTCACATTCAACACACACACACACACACACACACACACACACACACACACACACACACACACACACAAACACACACACACCACATCACATGTGCATGTTTCTTTCCTTATGTGTATTCATATACACTAATGCAATAGATAAACATTCAGACTGTGGTTAAATACCATTATGCGACAAAGCGAAGAATAAATAAAGATACAGATAGAAAACAGAAGCATGAATTTGAATTTCAACGTTTGGAATTTTCATTTAGATTATAAAAATAAGCAATGAAAGTATAAAGAGAAGGAAATAGAGTATCTACATTATATATAATGTATGTGTATGTATGTGGTATGGGGTTTGTGCATATAAATACACATATGCATAAATGTAATATTTATTTACTTATCCTAACAAAAGATAATGGAGAAAGGATGACCCCAAATAAAATAACACTATTACCGTCGTACCTGTATCATCAAGCATCTGTCACTTTTCTACCTGCCTAATCAATTAAGGAAACTCCGCCCCTATCAAATAAGAAAACAAAAAGAAAACTACACATAAGGTCTCCCCCAAAAAGTGGGGGGAAATGGGTTAATCTTGGCAATGGAAGACCTAAAAGCTCATATTGGTACAGATAGAACAGGATATGGTGATTCAATAGATCCACATGGTTAGAGCAAAAGGAATAATAAAGGAGAGGTCATTCTAGTCTTCTGTCAAGCAAGTGGCTTAAGGGTAACCAAAACGTGCTTCACCAAGAGAAGAGTCACAAGATCACCTAAGAGAATGTTCAGCATAAAACTCAGGTAGACTTTCTCCTCATTAGGAAAGGGCATTAGGGTCCAATCAGAGTTTGCAATGTCATCCTTGTGAAGCTGTCAACTGCAAGCAAAAAAAAAAAAAAACACTGGAGGGCACAATCAGCTGCATGTTGTGATCAGGGAAGGATCTGAGGTCACAGAGACAAGGTTGAAGACCTGAACGTTGACTGGAGCAGAAGTACCTCAGGAAAAAGAGAGCACAGGTGGAGCCACTGAAGAATGATAGCATCTTAAAACAGCATTTGTGAAGATAACAGAATGGGGATATGGCAGATCCAGGTATGGTAATAAAAGCGAAACAGAGGAAAGAGTGCCCAAAGTAACAAGTAAACAAAACCAACACAGTCATGGCACTCTAAGAGGTGGAAATAAAATTTCTTTACCACAGCGAAATGTGGAACCAATAGCTTTGCTGCATAAATGCAATTGCACCACAATAGCATTTTCGCCTTCTGTTATACTTCCTCAGATGCAAAACTAATTTACCAAGCAGTGACTTCCTTTTATACCACACACAATGCATGCAATTATTTAATCAACCAATAAAAATCAATACTTTAAAATCATTCCAATCCTTAAAATAAAATACAATACATTTAAAAGACTTCATGTTGACAAGTATATACTAATACAACCTAATCAGTTAACACTTGCACATGATACAAAATATGCACACCAACAGTAAATAATAAACTACTTATGTTGAATAAAAATCATGTATTATATTAAATATGAAATTATAGTGTATGAATATATAAATTGAATAAATATATATATATATATATATATATATATATATATATATATATGTGTGTGTGTGAAATGTATGAAAATATATAAAAGAATATATATATATATATATATATATATATATATATATATATATATATATATATATATATATATATATATATATATACTGGAATAAACATCCTAACTATGTCACTAAATATTCAAACTTTAACCAATTATTTTCTATAATTAAAATATTTTCTGTACAATTTATTTATAATTTAGCAGCTCTCATCTTTAAAATGGGTACTATAGATAGATGTTCATTAATTCCTGGGTGCTTATTAGCCTCCAACACTAACTGCCAAAAAAAGCTCCCTCACATCTATTCTTGTTTCACATGCACCATGGTAATAAGGTACATGAGAAACGCTCATGGTAGAATGCAGAAGTCAAGGAAGTCATCAAATAAAGCAGTAGAAGAGGAAGAAGGAGATAGAAAGGATGGGTCAGGTTAAGAAGGAATACTGGTTGGGTAGCAAAGATCAGTCACAATGGCAAAGAGCAAGATATTGAAGAAACTGCTATAATCTGGAAAGTGAGTCAATAAATGGCACACATAAGCTCTATGAGGTTGTCAGAAAGAGAAAAAAAAATAGCAGGGAGACGCCACTCATAAGGGATGTCTGCAACAACCTGCTCACCAACCAAGAAATGCCACTCATAAGGGATGTCTGCAACAACCTGCTCACCAACCAAGAAATGCCACTCATAAGGGATGTCTGCAACAACCTGCTCACCAACCAAGAAATGCCACTCATAAGGGATGTCTGCAACAACCTGCTCACCAACCAAGAAATGCCACTCATAAGGGATGTCTGCAACAACCTGCTCACCAACCAAGAAATGCCACTCATAAGGGATGTCTGCAACAACCTGCTCACCAACCAAGAAACGCCACTCATAAGGGATGTCTGCAACAACCTGCTCACCAACCAAGAAATGCCACTCATAAGGGATGTCTGCAACAACCTGCTCACCAACCAAGAAATGCCACTCATAAGGGATGTCTGCCACAACCTGCTCACCAACCAAGAAATGCCACTCATAAGGGATGTCTGCAACAACCTGCTCACCAACCAAGAAATGCCAGTCATAAGGGATGTCTGCAACAACCTGCTCACCAACCAAGAAATGCCACTCATAAGGAATGTCTGCAACAACCTGCTCACCAACCAAGAAATGCCACTCATAAGGGATGTCTGCAACAACCTGCTCACCAACCAAGAAATGTCACTCATAAGGGATGTCTGCAACAACCTGCTCACCAACCAAGAAATGCCAGCCATAAGGGATGTCTGCAACAACCTGCTCACCAACCAAGAAATGCCACTCATAAGGGATGTCTGCAACAACCTGCTCACCAACCAAGAAATGACACTCATAAGGGATGTCTGCAACAACCTGCTCACCAACCAAGAAATGCCACTCATAAGGGATGTCTGCAACAACCTGCTCACCAACCAAGAAATGCCACTCATAAGGGATGTCTGCAACAACCTGCTCACCAACCAAGAAATGCCACTCATAAGGGATGTCTGCAACAACCTGCTCACCAACCAAGAAACGCCACTCATAAGGGATGTCTGCAACAACCTGCTCACCAACCAAGAAATGCCACTCATAAGGGATGTCTGCAACAACCTGCTCACCAACCAAGAAATGCCACTCATAAGGGATGTCTGCCACAACCTGCTCACCAACCAAGAAATGCCACTCATAAGGGATGTCTGCAACAACCTGCTCACCAACCAAGAAATGCCAGTCATAAGGGATGTCTGCAACAACCTGCTCACCAACCAAGAAATGCCACTCATAAGGAATGTCTGCAACAACCTGCTCACCAACCAAGAAATGCCACTCATAAGGGATGTCTGCAACAACCTGCTCACCAACCAAGAAATGTCACTCATAAGGGATGTCTGCAACAACCTGCTCACCAACCAAGAAATGCCAGCCATAAGGGATGTCTGCAACAACCTGCTCACCAACCAAGAAATGCCACTCATAAGGGATGTCTGCAACAACCTGCTCACCAACCAAGAAATGACACTCATAAGGGATGTCTGCAACAACCTGCTCACCAACCAAGAAATGCCACTCATAAGGGATGTCTGCAACAACCTGCTCACCAACCAAGAAATGCCACTCATAAGGGATGTCTGCAACAACCTGCTCACCAACCAAGAAATGTCACTCATAAGGGATGTCTGCAACAACCTGCTCACCAACCAAGAAATGCCACTCATAAGGGATGTCTGCAACAACCTGCTCACCAACCAAGAAATGCCACTCATAAGGGATGTCTGCAACAAAATTCTCACCAACCAAGAAATGCCACTCATGAGGGATGTCTGCAACAAAATGCTCACCAACCAAGAAATGTCACTCATAAGGGATGTCTGCAACAACCTGCTCACCAACCAAGAAATGCCACTCATAAGGGATGTCTGCAACAACCTGCTCACCAACCAAGAAATGCCACTCATAAGGGATGTCTGCAACAACCTGCTCACCAACCAAGTAATGCCACTCATAAGGGATGTCTGCAACAACCTGCTCACAAACCAAGAAATGCCACTCATAAGGGATGTCTGCAACAACCTGCTCACCAACCAAGAAATGCCACTCATAAGGGATGTCTGCAACAACCTGCTCACCAACCAAGAAATGCCACTCATAAGGGATGTCGGCAACAACCTGCTCACCAACCAAGAAATGCCACTCATAAGGGATGTCTGCAACAACCTGCTCACCAACCAAGAAACGCCACTCATAAGGGATGTCTGCAACAACCTGCTCACCAACCAAGAAATGCCACTCATAAGGGATGTCTGCAACAACCTGCTCACCAACCAAGAAATGCCACTCATAAGGGATGTCTGCAACAACCTGCTCACCAACCAAGAAATGCCACTCATAAGGGATGTCTGCAACAACCTGCTCACCAACCAAGAAATGCCACTCATAAGGGATGTCTGCAACAACCTGCTCACCAACCAAGAAATGCCACTCATAAGGGATGTCTGCAACAACCTGCTCACCAACCAAGAAATGCCACTCATAAGGGATGTCTGCAACAACCTGCTCACCAACCAAGAAATGCCACTCATAAGGGATGTCTGCAACAACCTGCTCACCAACCAAGAAATGCCACTCATAAGGGATGCCTGCAACAATCTGCTAACCAAACCAAGAAATGCCACTCATAAGGGATGTCTGCAACAACCTGCTCACCAACCAAGAAATGCCACTCATAAGGGATGTCTGCAACAACCTGCTCACCAATCAATAAATGTCACTCATAAGGGATGTCTGCAACAACCTGCTCACCAACCAAGAAATGCCACTCATAAGGGATGTCTGCAACAACCTGCTCACCAACCAAGAAATGCCACTCATAAGGGATGTCTGCAACAACCTGCTCAACAACCAAGAAATGCCACTCATAAGGGATGTCTGCAACAACCTGCTCACCAACCAAGAAATGCCACTCATAAGGGATGTCTGCAACAACCTGCTCACCAACCAAGAAATGCCACTCATAAGGGATGTCTGCAACAACCTGCTCACCAACCAAGAAATGCCACTCATAAGGGATGTCTGCAACAACCTGCTCACCAACCAAGAAATGTCACTCATAAGGGATGTCTGCAACAACCTGCTCACCAACCAAGAAATGCCACTCATAAGGGATGTCTGCAACAAAATGCTCACCAACCAAGAAATGCCACTCATAAGGGATGTCTGCAACAAAATGCTCACCAACCAAGAAATGTCACTCATAAGGGATGTCTGCAACAACCTGCTCACCAACCAAGAAATGCCACTCATAAGGGATGTCTGCAACAACCTGCTCACCAACCAAGAAATGCCACTCATAAGGGATGTCTGCAACAACCTGCTCACCAACCAAGAAATGCCACTCATAAGGGATGTCTGCAACAACCTGCTCACCAACCAAGAAATGCCACTCATAAGGGATGTCTGCAACAACCTGCTCACCAACCAAGAAATGCCACTCATAAGGAATGTCTGCAAAAACCTGCTCACCAACCAAAAAATGTCACTCATAAGGGATGTCTGCAACAACCTGCTCACCAACCAAGAAATGCCACTCATAAGGGATGTCTGCAACAACCTGCTCACCAACCAAGAAATGCCACTCATAAGGGATGTCTGCAACAAAATGCTCACCAACCAAGAAATGCCACTCATAAGGGATGTCTGCAACAACCTGCTCACCAACCAAGAAATGCCACTCATAAGGGATGTCTGCAACAACCTGCTCACCAACCAAGAAATACCACTCATAAGGGATATCTGCAACAACCTGCTCACCAACCAAGAAATGCCACTCATAAGGGATGTCTGCAACAACCTGCTCACCAACCAAGAAATGCCACTCATAAGGGATGTCTGCAACAACCTGCTCACCAACCAAGAAATGCCACTCATAAGGGATGTCTGCAACAACCTGCTCACCAACCAAGAAATGCCACTCATAAGGGATGTCTGCAACAACCTGCTCACCAACCAAGAAATGCCACTCATAAGGGATGTCTGCAACAACCTGCTCACCAACCAAGAAATACCACTCATAAGGGATGTCTGCAACAACCTGCTCACCAACCAAGAAATGCCACTCATAAGGGATGTCTGCAACAACCTGCTCACCAACCAAGAAATGCCACTCATAAGGGATGTCTGCAACAACCTGCTCACCAAGTAAGAAATGCCACTCATAAGGGATGTCTGCAACAACCTGCTCACCAACCAAGAAATGCCACTCATAAGGGATGTCTGCAACAACCTGCTCACCAACCAAGAAATGCCACTCATAAGGGATGTCTACAACAACCTGCTCACCAACCAGGAAATGCCACTCATAAGGGATGTCTGCAACAACCTGCTCACCAACCAAGAAATGCCACTCATAAGGGATGTCTGCAACAACCTGCTCACCAATCAAGAAATGCCACTCATAAGGGATGTCTGCAACAACCTGCTCACCAACCAAGAAATGCCAGTCATAAGGGATGTCTGCAACAACCTGCTCACCAACCAAGAAATGCCACTCATAAGGGATGTCTGCAACAACCTGCTCACCAACCAAGAAATGCCACTCATGAGGGATGTCTGCAACAACCTGCTCACCAACCACGAAATGCCACTCATAAGGGATGTCTGCAGCAACCTGCTCACCAACCACGAAATGCCACTCATAAGGGATGTCTGCTACAACCTGCTTACCAACCAAGAAATGCCACTCATAAGGGATGTCTGCAACAACCTGCTCACCAACCAAGAAATACCACTCATAAGGGATATCTGCAACAACCTGCTCACCAACCAAGAAATGCCACTCATAAGGGATGTCTGCAACAACCTGCTCACCAACCAAGAAATGCCACTCATAAGGGATGTCTGCAACAACCTGCTCACCAACCAAGAAATGCCACTCATAAGGGATGTCTGCAACAACCTGCTCACCAACCAAGAAATGCCACTCATAAGGGATGTCTGCAACAACCTGCTCACCAACCAAGAAATGCCACTCATAAGGGATGTCTGCAACAACCTGCTCACCAACCAAGAAATACCACTCATAAGGGATGTCTGCAACAACCTGCTCACCAACCAAGAAATGCCACTCATAAGGGATGTCTGCAACAACCTGCTCACCAACCAAGAAATGCCACTCATAAGGGATGTCTGCAACAACCTGCTCACCAAGTAAGAAATGCCACTCATAAGGGATGTCTGCAACAACCTGCTCACCATCCAAGAAATGCCACTCATAAGGGATGTCTGCAACAACCTGCTCACCAACCAAGAAATGCCACTCATAAGGGATGTCTACAACAACCTGCTCACCAACCAGGAAATGCCACTCATAAGTGATGTCTGCAACAACCTGCTCACCAACCAAGAAATGCCACTCATAAGGGATGTCTGCAACAACCTGCTCACCAATCAAGAAATGCCACTCATAAGGGATGTCTGCAACAACCTGCTCACCAACCAAGAAATGCCAGTCATAAGGGATGTCTGCAACAACCTGCTCACCAACCAAGAAATGCCACTCATAAGGGATGTCTGCAACAACCTGCTCACCAACCAAGAAATGCCACTCATGAGGGATGTCTGCAACAACCTGCTCACCAACCACGAAATGCCACTCATAAGGGATGTCTGCAGCAACCTGCTCACCAACCACGAAATGCCACTCATAAGGGATGTCTGCTACAACCTGCTTACCAACCAAGAAATGCCACTCATAAGGGATGTCTGCAACAACCTGCTCACCAACCAAGAAATGCCACTCATAAGGGATGTCTGCAACAATCTGCACACCAACTAAGAAAACACCAAGGGCAGAGTGAAAACAGTGCTTCAAAATGTTCTGAAATAAGTGTCAGTGATTCAGTAGGTAACCCACTTACCTTTGATGCTGAAAGATCAGAAGACTGTGGGTTCTATTCTCATGCCTGGTGATTGGATTAATTTTTCCATAGCTGACAATGCAGTGCTGAATTAAAGGACTTTGCACTCTTGAGTGTGTTATTCTACAGACGAGATGTTAAAAGAGGTCCCATCTGGCTCAGTTGGTGGTAGCTCTGGTGAATGTAAGAAATCCCATGGCATTTATGAAAAAGAGTAAAAACTGATTTAGTAGCATCTTTCTGTATTTATACTTATTTACATTATTTACAGATATTTATAACATATATCTTGTCACATTTCTTGTCATTTTTCTTAATATATAATCCACACAAACAATTATTTTCATTTTTATAATTTAAGAAATCCAAAAAAATCTGATTTTTAAATCAACTATTCTTTAAAATATGCCTGTCTTGTCACCCTTTCTTCCATAACCATTTTATTTCATCTATTATATATTCATCATCTGTACTGTTATTATTCAAAAATACTTCACATCATCTTTTCCAAAATCTCCATATATAATATACGGTCCCATTTTTCAATGTAACATTTTTCTCTGTCATATATTCCATATAATATCATACCTCTTTTATATTTTTTAAATCCTTCCCATTTATGTTCCTTTTAAAAAATTCTCCAAAACTGTGCATTTTTACATTCTAAAAACAGTGTTTTACTCTTTTTCATCTCTTTATATTCGTCACATTTTCCAATATTTTGTACTTTGTATTACTTTTAAATGGTAACTTGCTCAACAAAATTCTCCACAGGAAATCCCCTACTTTATTAAATTCTCAAACCTTTTCATTCTATTCTTTAATTCCTTCCAAAGATATACCAAATAGTATTTTCCATAACATTATTATACCATCATTTTCTATTTTTATCAAGCTTGTTAATTTTCACCTTCCATAATGTTGCTGTTTTTGCGTTCTTTCCTTCCATCTTTGTTGATTATTACTTATTTCTCTTTCTCCATATTTTTATATTTCTTCATACCTTACATATAATATTTTCTCTTTCATTTGCATCTCCATCTCTTTCATCTTTTTATTACCCAAAAAATGCACAGATGCTAAGTGCACTGCGTGATTTTTATTTATTTATTTATTTATTTAACATTTGTTTGCCAGGAAAGTCTGACTTGGAATGAGCCAATTTTCAGAGGAGGCCTGGGAAGAAACGCTCCAGACGCATGTCTTTGTAACATGGGAGGAAACTGGAGCACCCAGAGAAAACCCACACAAACACAGGGAGGAAATACAGACTCCCGCACAGAAGGCACCCCAGCCGAGAATCGAACCACAGAACCTATTGCTGTGAGGCGATAATGCAAACCGCTGCATCACTGAGCCATCCACGCAGTGGTGCAGTGTTTTTTAGCTTCAAACCTCCTTCTTTTTATTGCACTTCACCCATGTTTTCACTAGATTTAACCTTGAACCCTAAATAAGATTAAAACAACTTTCTAACATCTCTTTCTTCATTTTTGCTGAAAACATGTACACCTTCTATTATTCTGTTACATTTCCATACTCTCCAGATTTCACTTCAAATGCACCATTTCCTTCCAAATACAATATAATCCACATAATTTCTAAGTATCACCGACCTCTTTGTTTTTTTTCCTTATTTATCCTTAACACAGTTTTCTTTAATAATTCCTCTACTCCTACCACCACTTTACTTATCCATATCTTATTTTTTGTCACAATCATTAAATTATCTGACTATGACAAACAAATCAGTATTCTAACATATTGTCCAATATCCCCATTTTGCATCTTTCATGTCACACATACATGCTTGAATTATTCCATTCATTACTAGTACAAGCAGACACACACTTGATGGATATTCTTGTTTAACTCCTCTCCTAATTTTTATCTTTTCTCCCATTCATCTGTTTGCTATAACTTTCAAAGTATATTTTTATAACAGTCAAAATGCTTTCTTCTATGCCATATGTCTCCAGAATCTTTCACACCACATCACAACTAACCTTAACAAAGCCTTTGCCACATCGTCACCAGCCTTACTTTCTTATTTTCTTTCAAAATCATGTCTGTTATTTCTTTTACTATTATTATCATTTCCTTCACCTGTCTTCCCTGATTCCAAAAACCCTTCTCCTATAATTTAATCCAAAACAGTATATATTGTTTTTTGTATTATCGTCATAAAGATTTTATATTCTGTATTTCCCAGTGTTATCAGTTTCCATTTTTATATGTTTTTCATATGTTTTCCATATATACTTAAATACTCCACACAAATCCCTTCATCTGTTATTCCTTTCTTTATCCATTCATTTAATGTTAAAAATGTTAATTTCTGACTTCCATTCATCTCTTTATAATATTCATAACTTAATCCATATATTCATAGTGCTGGTTCTTCCCTCCCTTTTATTATTTATTTTCTCTCATAATAATTTATTTCAGATAATTCTGAACATTTCTGTATTTTTTTATAATCCATACTTCTTGTATTAGCTCCATTTCAAACAGTCTTGCCACAAACCTTTCCACAAATCTATTTTTTTATTTCTGTTTATGAATATTTCCTTCTTCATTAAACATTTTAGCCATTCTTCCTTCTCTTGTTTTAACCTCTTTTCCCAAAACTGTTTTCCTGTTAAACAACATATTTAACTCTTTCTTTATTTTTAAATACAACTCTTTTTCTATTTCTCTTATTCAGTAACTACACTGCTCAATTTATATCCATATCTTTTTTTAATTTCATTATATACTCTCCTATACTTTGCTTCACTCTTTTCTCCAATCAGAAATATTCTCTTGTATTTCTAATTGCACCCCACAAATATGTCCAGTTTTCATATTGTACTCTCATTGTCATTTGCCGTTCCCAAAAACTCCTATGTTCCATTTTTAGCTGTTTTAACAATCTCGCCAATGAATGTTCTTATTCTTCTCCCTTCTCTTATCAATTCTTTGACATCTCTTATTCTAGCCCCTACTGTTCTATGATCTGGACTCTCAGACATTTCTTCCCCACGTGTTATTTCCTTCATATCTTTTGAATTTACCGCATAATATAATTTAGTTCTAAAAGTCCCCCTTTTATGCGCCCGTTTTCTCTTTTTTCATATTTTCAAGCCTACATGTCTTCTAACTTATTACTTTAATGCTTTAATGCTTAATTTAATTTGTTGTGTTTTTCCCTATTTTCAAATTGCAGCCAAAATTTCCTCCCGCAATGACTGACATACTTAATAGGACAACGTTTTTAGATTCCTCATATACCTTTTTCCTCTCTGTCATATTAGTGCATGCACAAACTGCAATTACCCATTCACATCTCTCCCTTTTCTTTATATCACATAGAACTACTGTTCCAGGTACAACTACTGTCACATCCAGTCTCTCTGTCTTTTAACTTTTAAGAAAACAATTCCTATTTCTGAACACATATCACTACCTACTAACCATATAATCTTTTTACTCCATATTGCCTCAGTTGTTTTCCATTTTTCTTTCTTCACATATCTCATATCTAACAAATGTTTAACTTCCATACATATTTTTTCACATTTTTAGTCACCTCCACATTTATAATAAAATTGTGAATGCTACTACATTTAGTACTAGCATTCCAAAGTCATCCATTTCCTTTTTTGCTTGTTTCTTTTCTTTACTTTTCATTTTTTATTTTCCATCTCCCTACTCTCCTTCCAATGAAATTATAATTTTCTTCTTGTTCTTCTCCTGTCTCAAATTGTCCTCCTTCCCTTTATTTCACTTCCTGCTGCTTCATCTCTGTGTTTATCATGCACTATAATAATTTCTCTTTGTAAAACATGTTCTGCCATGTTCTTGTTATCCTCCGTATTAGTTAACATTTTCTTCATCTTCATTTATCTCTTCCATGTTTTCTTCACCAATGTCTTCAGCTATATTATCGTCAGAGTGTCTTCCTTCTGAGATATTCTCTTCCACTAACCTTTCCTTTTCTAGTATAGAACAGTCAAACTAAAAATGTCCAAATTCATTGCATTTTCTATAGTTACTCATAATTATTTTTGGTATGTTTTTTTTCGTCACACTGACCACATCTTCTTTTATTATAGTCTAGAATCAAGCACTTCTCACCCCTCAAAAAAAAAAAAAAAACAATTTAGGTTGACACCAGTACCTCACTGCTCCTCCTTCCCCACCTCTTTTTCCATTCACGATTATAATATGTGAAATATGTTACATTTATCCCTTATGAACATCCAGTGAAACCCACACCTCCCACCCCATCAAACACTTTTTTCAACATAGCTTTTTAACCTCATGCGCCTTATTATAAACAGACAGAAAGAAGGTCTTTAACTTAAGTTTCTGTGTGTCTCATGTTCTGAGATGCACATTTATTTCCTTCCATAACTGCATTTTAAAGTTCTGAAAAATATGCTAATTTCATAGTGCCAATGAATGTTTTTCTCCACTTTATTCATACATTTTTCAAGGAAAGAAAATGCTTCAAAGTAATCTTGCAAAAGTCTTCTCTTCTTAGGTATAGTAATGCACTTATGTCCTGTACTTTAAACTCCAAATGTAAAATAATGCAGTTCATAGCTTTATATTGGTTAATAGTGTCACTGTCCTTTGTTTTAATTTTTACCACCTGTCTTCTCTTCTAATTTTGTTGCCCTCGCATCAGTCCTTGTCTTTTTTCTGCTTCAAAAACAACAGCTTTCTTGCCTTTGTTTACCACTTTTGCATATGAAAAAGTTTTCTAACTCCACATAACAACACAAGTGGCATGCTATTTAAAACCTGCTAAGCCACTTGCTACACATTCACTCACACTACTGCCAACGTCTTCTGGTAATCCAGCTCCTTTTCCCAGTTCATCAGACAAAACCTCCTCTGTTATCTGTCCCAGCATGTGATCCCCCAAAGTACTCCAACTTATTTCCTCATCAGTGTTCAGTTCACCTCGATCCGTCATCTCCTTCAACAAAGGAGTTTCTAAACCTACTTCCTCCAGCTCTGTAACAACCTCCTCTCTTACAGAATCTGCTTATAATAATTCAATATTCTGCATTATACCACTCTCAGACTGCCCTTTCCTTTCCTCCATCACCTCAGAAAACTATGACCTTGGTAGCAGCCCCCCAGTGCTACCCAGGGGCCAAAAAGAGAAGGGAAAGTTCCCTGATGCCCTGGCCAAATTTTCCCTCATTGATATAAATACCATCTCAGATCTCCTCCGCAAACAAGGCCAGTAGCCTAGTGAGACTAACCTGGTAAATAAAGGATGAATGAATACATAAATAAATACATAAATAAATAAATAAACCTTTCAGAGGCTGCACTTCAACATGTACAGTATGGCCTGCAAAGAAAGAGGCAGGAGAACCTTCCCTAGAGGAAGTGTAAAGTACACTAAGGAAACTGAAGTCACAGACAGGGAAAAATTCAGATGAAGTCACTGTAGATATAATCAAGATGTTAGGTATATCTTGGGAGGAAAACGCTCCTGTGGGTACTTATCATGGTATGTAAAGAGAGAGAGAGAGAGATCCCACACAACTGGAGAATAATCATTCTAATATGACTGTACAAGAGCAAAGGGAACAGTCACAGCTGCCAGCAGTACAGGGATATCAGACTCCAGTCACACTGAATGAAAGTGCTGGAGATTGTGATTAATAAATTAATTAGCAGAGTAATAGAAAGTAGGACAGAGTGAGCTAGGAGATGAGATGTTTGGATTCAGATCTGGATGCAATACAACTGACCCACTGTTTGCAGTGAGATAGATTGTGGAGAAGATGCTGTAAATGTGGAAAGAGTCCTAATGGGCATTCCTAGACTTGGTAGAAGCTGATTAGGACAGCCTGCAATAGTTCAAATTTCCAGAGCCATTGGGAGAATTAGTGTAAACAACATGTAAGAACCCAATGACACAAGTATGAACAGTTTTCAGACTCACAGAGGGGTTCTTAGTTGGAGTGGGTGTGCAGTCATGGTTCACTTGTAAACTCACTCTTGTTCATACTGGTGATGGACTACATTAGCAAACAGGTCAGATAAGGTGGATCAATAAAGCTGCTGTATGTAGACTATGTAGCACTACAAGCAGACTCTGAACACAAACTTCAGTAAATGACAGTAGACTGGAATTCAAATTTGAAGGCATGTGGATAAAACTGAATACAGACAAGACCATGGTTGTGGCAGCAAATGGGAGAAATCATAAGATGCCTAACACTGAGTTAGAAGTGAATCAGTGTAGCATGTCGACAGATTCAAGTATCTGGGAGGTGTGGATGAGGAGAAGAGAAGTCTGAATCAGGAGGTTGAAGTTGGAAATTCGAGGTACTTTAGGTACTCCTAAATGGCACAAAGTGTCAGGGGCAGAGTGTGACAAAAAATTCCAAAGAAGTTGAAGACTGAGATGTACAAAACAGTGTGGCACAGAAACATGGCCAGTAAAGGCAGAGAAGCTGATGAAGCTTGAGAAGATGGAGATGAAGTGCCTGAGATGGGCAGTAGGAAGTACACTGTGGAGCAGTCAATGACATGAGGGCATCAGAGCAGAAGTCACAAATAGTCCAAATTACAGAAAAGGTCAATAAGAACAGATTGCCATGGTTCAAACACATGTGCAGGAAAAGAGAAGATGATTTGGTAAAGCACATTTGGACAGGAAGAAGGCTGAAGGAGATTAAGCTCTCCAGACGAGACATGGATGGATTGTATGAGAGATGCAGGGGCAGCTCGTGCTATTGGACTGCAGGGCTGTAGCCCCCCAGCTGTAAAACTGGAAAAAGGATTTTAAAAATAAAATCATTAGCTGAGTCCCAAACTGCGCATGCGTGCTCGGCGAGTTTCTATAAATCTGGGCTGCTGTTTAACCAGCCCGGATTACGAAGAGAAGGCTTCAGTGTTTGTAACCACATAGACTGAAAGGGGATTGGACTGCAACATCTGCAGTCACATATGTGGATACAAGGGAAATAGGACTGCAACATCACATACATGGATAGCTACTGATTGGCTCGCGCTGCAATGGAAGGCAAATGTGTATTTCTTACAATGGAAGGAATGAAGCTGCTGCAAGAGAGGGAGTGTGTGTGTGTGTGTGTGTGTGTGTGTGTGTGTGTGTGTGTGTGTGTGTGTGTGTGTGTGTGTGTGTGTGCGTGTGTGTGTGTGTGTGTGTAAGTAAAATGCCCCAGTTAAATATACCTGGTGGCTAGAGTTATTCAGGTTGATACCCTGCAAATTGGGTACAGGCAGCAAGAGCGTGAATTCCCTACCCACCACCACTTGTGAAAACTGTCCAGATTTTTGCCTCATATTTTTGTTCTGTTCTGTTCTGTTCCTCATAAAATCGGTGGTTTTCTGGATTTTTTTAATCAGTGAAGGATTAAATTCATTAAATAATGGCAGGCATTTGAATTTCAGACTTCATATTCTTCAGAAAATACATGGTAACACAAAACCTTTTATTTTAGCAATTTTCTAAGTTTATAAGATCAATATTTGAAAATGTTCCCTATTTTGGGGGCTGTATTCCCACATTATTGGCTTTGTCCAGGTTTTTTGTGCTATGAGGTTCAGAGTTATGGTGAGAACTGAATTCACTGAATATGTTTCGAGGCTGTATTCCCACATTATGGGGTTTATCCAGGTGTTTTGTGCTAAGATGTTGAAAGCTATGGTGAGAACTGAATTCACTAAATGATAGCCATTTAAGTTATAGTCTTCATGTCTTTCAAGAAACAGCTGATTTGGCATAGTGGTATGTTGCTCTGACTGTAGTACACAGGGTCCTGCGTTCAAGACTTAGCAGTGAAATGCATGCTGGTAACACATTTTATTCTTCCAACTTTCCAAGATTATACAAGCAATGTTTAAAATGTGTCCCTGATGTTTGGGCTTTAGTCACCCCCCAATAAATTTTGGCTTTTTACAGACTTCTTTTGCTGCAAAGTTGAGAGATACAGTTGAATGTCGAGTGGATTTTACAAGGAGCTGAGAGTTTCAGAAGAAGAGAAATTTAGTGCTGCTTATGCTGAGTTTGCTTGCATTGTTAATAGCATAACAGGTTGAATTCTTGCTTTTGATCCAGACGGCTGTGGGTTCTACTTCCTCGGTATGTAGATGCTCGGTATGTAGATGCATTGCTGATACTGTACTGTGTTGTACTTTTAAAGGGGGTGGATGCTGCATTCCTGAGAATGTCCTCTTTGGCAGAGATACCTAGTAACTATGAACCTGGTGTCAGTTTGCCAAGCATTCCCAATTGCAATATGACTAGCTTATAATTTTTTAATGTAACATAGGCAACTTATTCCTCAAGGGCAACAGGCACTTCATTTGTAGATGAAACAATGAAACGTAAAGTTGTTTGCTAGCAGCAACCTCTTCGTTAGTTACAGATTTCTTTAACATGGAATTATTTAGATAACTTTTACTCCTGCAGAGATTGTACATATTTACTGATACTGGTGGATTTTAGAAGTTTGAATAGACTTTTATGATGGAAATGTGCTAAATTGGGCAGTCATTATTGGTGCATGCATTTTGTTTCATTGTTTACTGGAAAAAATGTTCAAAACAATAAATTTAAAACATCCTCTAACAACTGTACTGTATTATATAAGGAATAGAATTTAATACACTCAGGAATGTGTTTATTGATTATCTGATCAGCTCAGGTATGCCCCCATCCAGTTCTTGGATATGTTCGATTAGGAGCCAGTTAAATTAACTGTCTACAAGCACAAACCTTTTTGTTACTGAATATTTTCACAGATTGAATCTGAATGCTACTGAAAGTGTTGAAACCAGATTGAAGCAATCACTTCTCTTAGATCTTATTTTTTTTTTTGGGGGGGGGGGTGCTTATTGTCCACAACTAGGGAGCTAAGTCCATCGTGTGGGATTTTGCTGCACAATTCTCTCGGCTGAACTATACTTCTCAACTGTCCAGATTTTCACAGAATTAATAGATTTTTGCTTCTTATTTTTGGTTTGTTCCTCGTAACATTTGTAGTTTTCTGGCAAATCATTTAGGAATGAAGTAATTAAATAATGACAGACACTGAGTTTCATACTTCATACCCTTCAGAAAAATGCATGCTAAAGCAAGACCTGTTATTCTATCAACTGTCTAAGTTTATACAAGAGCAATTTGTAGTACTGTTTGTTTGTTCTCCCAATATATTTGGCCTTGTCCAGAATTCCTGCATTAGGAGGTTGAGATGTAAGTGCAAATAAATCGCTTTATGTAATTAGGTATAGCCAAACCTCTCAACTGTCCCCAATTTTGGCTCAAAATGTTGCTCTCCCCCTAATAATCACTCTGCAAAATGGCAATCTTGGAAGAAACATGGAGGGTTTACAATTACTAAATAATTGTAATGATCAGAGTTACAGATTACTTTTATTTCAGAAATGCATGTAGATTCTCTTATTTTGTCAGCTGCTTAACTTAGTACTAATATTAAAAAACTGCCCCTTCTTTGACAGGTTCCCAGCTGTATTGTGTGGCTATTTTATATTTTTGCATCACATTTTTGGTCTGTTTTTCATAAAATTGTGGTTTTCTGCAAATTAGTGGCAAATCATTAAAGATTGACATTAGAAAATAATGACAGACATTTGAGTTTCATATTTCATACCCTTCAGAAAATTCATACTAATGCAAGACCTATTATTCTATTATCTTTCTAAGTTTATAAGAGCAATATTTAAAAATGTTCTTATTTTTGGGCCTGTGTCCCACTTCTATTTATGGCTTTTTACAGATTTCTTGCTCTGAGGTTGAGAGGTATGACAAATGTATCAGGGCCATTACTGTCAGCCGGATACATTTCAAATTGTGACATACTTGTTGTACCCCACTCCCCCATGTAGTGACTCTGGATGCATCCAAGCAAGGCAAGGAGCAGTTATACAGTGTAAGTATGCAGAGTATCCCCCCATCCAAGGTTGACACAAGTACTACAGTGGCTTTTCATCTGTCCTTGATTTTGCAGAATGTTCTGGTTTTCTGTCATATTTTTATACTGTTGATTTATGCTTCTTATTATTCAGAAAATGGATGTTGTTACAGTGCCTGTTGCTCTATGTTTAAGTAGCAATGCTTTAATGACCATCAGGTAAGCTTGTCTGAGATTGTAAGATGCAAGTAAGCCTTAATAAGCATACTGTTAAAGAATTACCAACATTGAAAGCCTTTTTGTTGTTGCCATGCAGAGAATATTTACATAACTAGATAACGTATAAGCCTTAGGTATTGAAATGCATATGATAGTATTTGCAGTAAAGGACAGGATTACAGTATTTTCAGAAGTTCATTACATTTGTTGGGGACTTGCAGTCATCTTTGCAGGGTTTACCCGTAAACTAAACAGAATGCCAATCTATCATGTGGGGTCCATAACCTGTGCAGTAATCCTTTAAGCAATTTATCTTGAGCTTGTTTCTTGTTTGCTGTTCATTTTTTACTTTGATCATGCTTTCCCCATGAAACAAGTAGATAGTTGCTGTCAGGCAGCAGGTCTTTTTTGGATAAGAAACATTTTTACAAGTGTCACAGAGATTGCTACTTTTAGTATGTTACTTGGTACTTTTATAAAGCTGAATATAAATTATAATTAGAACTGCAGTGCAAAGAGAAGTGGTTTGAGTTGAGTGCTGCTTGTTTTTTATACTTGATTTTGACTGGCATTCCAATAATGTATTTAAAAAGTAATTTATTTTTTCATACCTCACTACCTTTTTATTTCCATCTAGATATTAAGTAAGCTGTCGTGTAGCCAATGCATTGAAATATTTTTTTCTTCCCCACTTCATTTTGTCTTAATTGAACTCTTCTAATGATGGTTTGGCACCCAGGGCAGCGTATTTAAAGTCCCAGTTTTTGTAGTTTTGAGCATAGCTCTGCCTCTTTCTAGTTGGTCACACCCCTTCTCATTGGCCCCACCCATTCAGCTGTCTCCTGCAGCCCCCCCTTTGATTTGAAGTCACCAGCCACCACTGGCGAGACGGCCTGGAACAGGGAGGCATAACTGTTGAAGAAGGTAACAGAGTTGCTCTGAATTGAGAGAAGTGGTGATTAGTTAATGCAACACCCTGATCCTGTGTAAAAATGGGAAAGAAAGGGCTGTTGATGATGGTGATGATGATAATAATAATGCGGAGGAGGATGATGATGAAGATTGCATGGATTTAAATGTAAGAAGAAGGATTTTAATTCATTTTGGAAAAATAAAAGTTGAGTGCACAGAAAGAATAAATGCCACTGTGTTTCTAGGTCTTAATCACTCTTCGGCTATACGAAGTATTTTGAAACTAAAACCACAAACAAGATGTTGAATACTGTTTTGTGGCCTTCATCATATGATTGTTGTCTCACAATATTTATATTGTTATAAAATGGTGTGTTGTTCTGTGTTTATTTATTCTGAAAAAGTCTTGTCATAAGTATGGATATGAAACTGTGGAAATTAACTTAAATAAATCCTGAGTTACATAGTTTAGAGTTTGACCTGGTGCTTTATGATTCCAGGAAGCACCCTTCATCAACAGAAGAATGATAGAGGAGTAGCGATCTAACACCCCTTATCAGCCCACAGCTGGAATAAGATCAGATGATAATGTAGCTAAGAAGCGCATCCTATATACTGAAGTTGTTTGAGCTAAGAGCATTTTCATGTTCAGTCCTTTTGCTGTTCACAACAAATAAGCAAAGGAATGAGATTTGATGATGATGTGTATGAGTGCGTGTGCATACGTGTGTGTGTGTGTGTGTGTGTGTGTGTGTGTGTGTGTGTGTGTGTGTGTGTGTGTGTGTGTGTGTGTGTGTGTGTGTATACTGGGTGTCTATCAGTTCTTTAAAAAACAATTTTGTTGACAGAGTGACAACAGTAGTTTAGAGGGTGGAAGGTGATCAAGCACACATTTTGTTGATTGGTAGTGACAGCAAAAGCAAGGAATTCAAATCTTTAGTGTAAAGGCAAGAGGGATGGCAGAGTGTCTGAGTGTTTGTGGGTTAGCGCTAAAGTAAGAGCTGAGTAACGGAATAGGTTTAGTGGTATGTTTGCATGTGGGTGTGTGTGTGTGTGTGTGTGTGTGTGTGTGTGTGTGTGTGTGTGTGTGTGTGTGTGTCCAAGTGTCTGGTGTAGTGGTATTAGGGTTATGACAAGATTAGAAAACATGATTAAGGTTGTGCATGTCTGTTGTTGAGTGTGTGTGCGTGTGTGTGTGTGTGTGTGTGTGTGTGTGTGTGTGTGTGTGTGTGTGTGTGTGTGTGTGTGTCCAAGTGTCTGGTGTAGTGGTATTAGGGTTATGACAAGATTAGAAAACATGATTAAGGTTGTGCATGTCTGTTGTTGAGTGTGTGTGTGTGTGTGTGTGTGTGTGTGTGTGTGTGTGTGTGTGTGTGTGTCCAAGTGTCTGGTGTAGTGGTATTAGGGTTATGACAAGATTAGAAAACATGATTAAGGTTGTGCATGTCTGTTGTTGAGTGTGTTTGCGTGTGTGTGTGTGTGTGTGTGTGTGTGTGTGTGTGTGTGTCTGTGTGTGTGTCTGTGTGTCCAAGTGTCTGGTGTAGTGGTATTAGGGTTATGACAAGATTAGAAAACATGATTAAGGTTGTGCATGTCTGTTGTTGAGTGTGTGTGTGTGTGTGTGTGTGTGTGTGTGTGTGTGTGTGTGTGTGTGTCCAAGTGTCTGGTGTAGTGGTATTAGGGTTATGACAAGATTAGAAAACATGATTAAGGTTGTGCATGTCTGTTGTTGAGTGTGTGTGCGTGTGTGTGTGTGTGTGTGTGTGTGTGTGTGTGTGTGTGTGTGTGTGTGTGTGTGTGCGTGCGTGTGTGCGTGTGTGCGTGTGTGCGTGTGTGTGTGTCTTGCACAGTGGTATTGTTAGAGGAAAGGGTTTCTCATAAGGTAATGTGCATGATTAGGGTTAACAGAAATGAGTAATGTACTAGTGTCCTGACTAGAAAAGACACACACACAGACACACAGACATGAAGATTACTGACACAGTGATCATTAGTGGTAAAACTGGATACTCTGGGTACACCTGTACCTGTACCCAGTACACTCTGGGGGCACCTGCTCCTGTACCCAGTACACTGTGGGTACACCTGTACCCAGTGCACTCTGGGTACATCTGCACCTGTACCCAGTGCTCTCTAGGTACACCTGTACCTGTACCCAGTACACTCTGGGTGCATATGTACCTGTACCCAGTACACTCTTTGTACACCTGTACCTGTACCCAGTACACTCTGAGTACATCTGCCCCTGTACCTAGTACACTCTAGATACACCTGTACCAGGACCCAGTACACTCTAAGTACACCTGTACCTGTACCCAGTATACTCTGGCTACACTTGTACCTGCACCCAGTACACTCTAGATACACCTGTACGTGGACCCAGTACATTCTGCGTACACCTGTTCCTGTACCCAGTGCTGCTCAGTAGTGCTTCCTGAACTGGTTAGTATGATTTTGATCTGTTTCTACTATGTAAATACAGGGCTGTTTCCAGCAAACAGTACAACATACCAGATTATTTGATGCAAATCAAACTTGGTTTGAAATGAAAGAGACCTGTCAGACTAAGGTACTGTAATATTACTGGCACCTGTCAGACTAAGGTACTGTAATATTACTAGCACCTGTCAGACTAAGGTACTGTAATATTAGTGGCACCTGTCAAACTAAGGTACTGTAATATTACTGGCACCTGTCAAACTAAGGTACTGTAATATTACTGGCACCTGTCAAACTAAGGTACTGTAATATTACTGGCACCTGTCAAACTAAGGTACTGTAATATTACTGATACCTGTCAGACTAAGGTACTGTAATACTACTGGCACCTGTCAGCCTAAGGTACTGTAATATTACTGGCACCTGTCAGACTAAGATACTGTAATATTACTGTAACCTGTCAGAATAAGGTACTGTAATATTACTGGTACATGTCAGACTAAGGTACTGTAATATTACTGGCACCTGTCAGACTAAGTTACTGTAATATTACTGGCATCTGTCAAACTAAGGTACTGTAATATTACTGGCACCTGTCAAACTAAGGTACTGTAATATTATTGGCACATGTCAAACTAAGGGACTGTAATATCACTGGCACATGTCAAACTAAGGTACTGTAATATTACTGGCACCTGTCAAACTAAGGGACTGTAATATTACTGGCACCTGTCAAACTAAGGGACTGTAATATTACTGGCACATGTCAGACTAAGGTACTGTAATATTACTGGCACATGTCAGACTAAGGTACTGTAATATTACTGGCACCTGTCAGACTTAGGTACTGTAGTATTACTGGCACCTGTCAGACTAAGGTACTGTAATATTACTGGCACCTGTCAAACTAAGGTACTGCAGTATTACTGGCACCTGTCAGACTAAGGTACTGTAATATTACTGGCACCTGTCAAACTAAGGTACTGTAATATTACTGGCACCTGTCAGACTAAGGTACTGTAATATTACTGGCACCTGTCAAACTAAGGTACTGTAATATTACAGGCACCTGTCAGACTAAGGAACTGTAATATTACTGGCACCTGTCAAACTAAGGTACTGTAATATTACAGGCACCTGTCAAACTAAGGTACTGTAATATTACTGGCACCTGTCAAACTAAGGTACTGTAATATTACTGGTACATGTCAGACTAAGGTACTGTAATATTACTGGCACCTGTCAAACTAAGGTACTGTAATATTATTGGCACCTGTCAAACTAAGGTATTATAATATTACAAAAAATAATATCACAAAGAGGAAATGTAAACACAAGATTAGTAAAATGGAAGTTAAAAAGCAGAAGCTGAAGTTATGAAATACCTGCAAAGATAAGGATTTAGTATACAAAGTATAACACAGGTTATATCACAGCATGATTGATCAATGAGGCCCCCAGGTAAGGTGAAACAGGAGGAGCAGGAGACATCTGAAGAAGAAATATGGACATGGGAAAGAAAAAGCGATTTAATAAGGTACAATATGCAAAGGAGAAAGCAACATTAATGAATACAAAAAGAGCAGCACCAAAGATATTTGATGAGAAATACAGGCAAAGGCTTCCGGATATGGAAAATTTTACAATAAAAAAAAATAAGAAAACAAAGTGGAAAAGTAGAAAGAGGATTAGTAATGGAGAGGTTAAAGAAATAGAAACTGAAGTCATAGATTACCTGCAAAGTTAAGGATTTAGTGTAGAAAATCTAACTCTGATAACAACACGGCAGGACAGAGTAATGGATCCCCACATTAAGGAGAAACCAGTGGAGCAGGAAACATCTTATCAGTTGCCATATGAAGATACTTTGGAGCCTTCCATAGGAAACCAGTACAAAAGTTCAGTTGGAGTTGCACCGGAAAATGTGGCAACTCTGATGCAGTCAATATTGTGGAGTGATAGGCCAGTCCCCATATGTAAGAGCAACGCATGACACAAGATGAAACTGAAGAGAAATATAATCAGAAATATTCAGTCTAGGGATCTAAACCTCTTCTGCAACATCAGCAGAACAGATTAGAAGGACAGGTATATCTCGTAGAGGGTACCATTGCTGTGGAACAGGCATTCCATCCACATAAAACAAAGCTCATCCCTGTCCAAATTCAAACACAACTTGGATCTATTGATTGGTAATAGAACATTTACCCCAGGATTGCCCCTGTACTATTAATTGACAGAGGTAGCTCCTAAATATTTTATCTCATGCATAGGTCCCCTCAAATTATGTATGGTATGATCCCAAGTATTGTCACTAGGGGTAACATAACCTTGGGATGGGTAAGCCAGTCTTAACATAAAACAGGATAGGTTAATTTAAGCACCCAAAGGGAAATTGGCTAGGCTTAAAAAAATACCTCAATGTTTCATAGGTAAGTACAAGGTTAGTTAGCCTAGTACCTACCTATGAACCTAGTATATTGATGATTTGTTCCTATGTTTCTTGATATATATATATATATATATATATATATATATATATATATATATATATATATATATAAAATATATATAGTTGCCCTTGACCATTGATATTGGCTTCATTTTGTAGTTTACTGTAAAAGATTTGATGACTGCAATTAGCATCTTCTGTATATTCTTTGACGCAGACTTGCTCTGTTAACAGGATTTAGGCTTAGGCTTATTCCACTTCAAAAGGGTGGACCACCAACTGACCCCAGAAACTACAGACATATTAGTCTAACTAGTCTAATATGTAAACCCATGGAACAAATTATCATGGAAATGATCAACAAAGACATGGGCAACCTTCAGACACTGGAACAAACCAGTTTAGCTATGTCAAGGGAAGGTAATGCCCTCTAAACCTGGTGGACTTCTTTGAGAAGGTCACCAAGACAAAGAACGAGGAGAAAACATTGCATACCACCTATGTAGACCTGGCTAATGTGTTTGATACAATACCTTATGCTGTTATAGTTGACAAACTCACAGAACTGGGCATTAACCCCTACATAACTCACTAGATTGCCATCTGGTTCACAAACAGGGCACAGGAAGTCAGGATTGGTGAGATTACCTCTTCTAAGAGACTGGTCACCAGCGGGATACCTTAGGGCTCTGTGCTGGGAATGCTCCTATTTGGCATCTAGTTCTCAGAGGTAAAGGCTAACACCAAGGGCCTTTGGCTGACCGAGTTCTCAGAAGACTGCAAATTGGGAGATATCATAGATCCTTCCAATGACAAAAACATCCTACAACAGGCTCTAACAGACAAATGACTGGTGCCAAAGTCATAGACTAAAGCAAAATGCCAAGAAATGCATTATAATGCTTTTTCAGAAAACTGCCATCCAGGCTAATTGCTTCATTGATAAGACACCCCTAAGAGTTGACCCAGTAGTCAGGGGTCTGGGAACATATATAGACAGCTGTCTGGCCTTTGAACAATATGTCACCCAACTTATAAGTAAGGGCATGGCATCCAGGTCCAAGGAAGTCAAAGTGCCATTTTATTTGACCCATTATCAGACCCATCATTGAGTATAATGCCAATTTAGCATGTATCTAACTAGACAAAGGCAACAGTTGGAACAACCCCAAAGGCTACTGAGAGCTGATCTATACCTGACATACAAGGCATCCTTGGATCCAGCTCCGATGGACTTTTTTGTACATCAACAAAATGAACAGCATCAGAACCAGAAAATCCAAAGATTTACATTTTGCTTGTGACATGAATAAGATATGTAAACAGAGGCAGACATTAATGCCCAAACCAACATACCCCCTCATAATCTCTAGAAACTTCATAACTAACATACTCCCATCCTAACAAATGCCCATGATATATAGGGACACAACTGGGTTGCATGGCTAGGCATATAAAAGCCCTGGTGGCTGTTAGCCTAGTATATACCTATGAACCTGTGCAATCAGGATTCTCTTTGAAGGCCAGAAGCTCCCTTTTTGTGGCATAGCTTACTGAGTTTATTGTTCCACCATAAGTGTTAAACATATGACTTTAATTATCTCATTCAAAGCTATTTCCCCATTTATTATTAATCAGTTTGCTTGGAATGAAATAATTAATGACATCACAGGATTTATTCATAATATCCTGTACATTTCTACTGAGGTATTATTGAGTGTACTTTAGATCTATTCTGGGAAGGATCTCATTTATGTTAGTATAATTCCCATTTGTAAAAGCTCTAAACCCTGGCCTTAATTAGACAATAATACCATTATGGTGAGAATTCACTAGAGCAGGAACACCATTTGGAGAGGACCACAAAAACTGAAGGTTTGTTAAAATGATGCTGGGGATGTTGTTGCCCAGACCTATGCTTATCACTATTTTCTTGTAGAGTTGGAAGTCAGGAATACTTAATGCTATATATACTCAATTGTAAGGCTTCATGAGAGCAATATGGATGTTACAAAGTTCAGTTGTGTAAGATGAACTTACCATAACAGTCAGAATGACCACTGCTGCAGTAGCCTTACCTGTATGGTTTATATGTTGCCAAGGATATAACAGCCAGACAGCTTGCAAAGCTTCAGGGTACCTTCCATGTGGCCAAACTGTCAAGTAGCTTGAGGTGAGCTGACTAAAAGATAAATTTGGGTGTGAAGCCCTTCAGCGCTCTCTAGATCAACTGTTTTTCTAGCATCTACCTCTTTTCATACCCAGTTATCAAACTGCATTAGATGATATTCACTTTTTATTTCTGAGTTTTCTTTATATATGGAAATAATGTAGATCGACTGTCCATTTGGCTGACAGCCTCCCTGCCTGCACCATTTAGTCAACAGGAAAGCTAATCGACTAGAGTGTAAGACCGCTGTAATACTGATAATACTAAGATTTGGGAATATGCCCTTTCCCTGATGTTGTGCAGTCTCAGAGTTGGTAAATATAAACAGCAAGTATAATCAGCAGGAATGTGGGGGGCTCCCTTTCTCTCTGTCTCTCTCCCCTCTTCTTTTCTCTCTCTCTCTTTTTCTATATGAGTGTGTGTGTGTGTGTGTGTGTGTGTGTGTGTGTGTGTGTGTGTGTGTGTGTGTGTGTGTGTGTGTGTGTGTGTGTGTGTGTGCGTGTGTGCGTGCATGCATGTGTGCATGCATGTGTGTGTGTGCGTGCGTGTGTGTGTGTGTGTGTGTGTGTGTGTGTGTGTGTGTGTGTGTGTGTGTGTGTGTGTGTGTGTGTGTGTGTGTGTGTGTGTGTGTGTGTGTGTGTGTGTGTGTGTGTGTGTGTGTGTGTGTGTGTGTGTGCGTATAGGAATAATTAAGTTCATTTATTGCATAATAGATTTTCTTACATAACACTGGCGAAAAATAATTAATCTCGAAAGATCAACCTGGAAATGTGCATGCTCCAAGACATAGTCTTAGGGCATGCAAATTAAAAGATTTTCATGGGGCCACCCCTGAGTGGCAGGCTATGTCCCACTACCAGCCACCATCACCATCCTATTTGTGTATGCAAATTCCATGTCACACAATAGTGGGGAAGGGAGAATGCTTAACTTAAAAAGCCCTTGTTTCAATGACTGACATCAGCAATGACTTCTGACTCGAACATAAGTTCATAGGTTCATAGGTAGGTACTAGGCTATCTGTCCGAGGGCATTTATAAGCCTAGCCAGAGTGTGACGGCTTTCGCCACCCCATTGATTAATTAACTGATCCTCTGTCAAGCATAGCCAATGAAGTGATCCCAGGGATGTATTTTCTGTTACCCATCCACTCGTCAAGGTTTCTCTTGAGGAGTGTTAGTGAGTGGCTCTGCCTAATGTAGTTTGGAATTTTGTTCCAAACCATGGGTAGTCTCTGTGACAGGAATCTATCCCCCCATGTTCTGTTTATTGTTGTGGTGAGGTTTAGCTCACTAGAGCGCGTGGCTCGCAGTGACTTGGATTTCTTTAGGTGGAGCATGTCCATCAATTCTGAGTTGGACATGGCTTTGTAAGTCAGGCAGAGATCACCTTTGAGTAAGCGATATGCCACTGAGTACAGCAGGTGTTTTTCAGTCAGGCTGCATAGGACATATGTTTGAGGCCAGTAATCCTCTTGGTGAAGTACTTTTGTGGTCTCTCCAGCTGTTGGAAGTGTCTTGTGAGGTACATCCCAAATGGGGCATTGTACTCTATGATGGGTCTGATGACTGATGAGTAGAGGAGCATTATAACCTCTTTATTTCTAGATGCAAACTCTTTAATAATTAGATGGGCTACATAGAAAGATTTCCTAACTACTTTGGCAATATGATTGTCAAAGGAGAGATTACTATCTACCTGGGTCCCCAGATCTTTTATTACCTCTTCTGTATTAAGTGGGCTGCCACCTATGTGGTCATTTGTGGGTGTTTTGTTTTTCCCAAATGGGATGACTATGCATTTTTTGGCATTTAGCTTGAGGCCATGACTTTGACACCAGGTATCCATCTCAGTAAGACTCTTTTGGAGGCTGTCTGTGTCAGCCGGAGAGTCAATTATGGCTCCCAGTTTGCAGTCATCGGTGAACTTGGTTAGCCATAGTCCTCCTATGTTTGCCTGTACTTCTGAGAAGTATATGCCGAACAGTAGGGGTCCCAGGACCGAGCCTTGTGGGACACCACTTGTGACTGGTTTAGAGTCAGACCTGGAGCCCGGTATTCTTACCATGTGAGTTCTGTCTGTAAGCCAGTTGGCAACCCATCTCTTGACGTAGGGGTTTATGTTCTGGCTGGTGAGTTTTTCTCTGATACCCGAGTAGGGAATGGTGTCAAAAGCCTTGGCGAGGTCAAGGTAGGCTGTGTGAACAACCTTTCCCTCGTCTATGGCCTTGGTGACTGTCTCGAAGAAGTCAACCAGGTTTAGTAGGCATGATCTGCCCTTAACAAAGCGGAATTGGGTCGGGTCAAGTGTTTGGAGGTTCCCAATGTCTTTGTTAATGAGTTCCATGATGATGCATTCCATAGCCTTGCAGACCAGGCTAGTCAGGCTTATGGGGCAATAGTTACCAGGGTCAGTTGTGACCCCTCTTTTGTGGAGTGGAATAACCATTGCTGTGTGCCATTCTATGTGCACGTAGCCTGTGGAGAGGCTGAGGTTGAACAGCGTGTTTAGGTGGGGGGTTAGTTCATTCTGTACTCCGTGCAAGATGCAGCCTGGTACACCATCAGGCCCCATTGACGCTGTGTTTTTGGCTTTTGAAAGGGCTATTTTCACCTGTGCGTCTGTGGTGTCCTGGACACTACACTTTTCCCGTATAGTTGTGGGCCCTTTTGGGGGTGAGAAGGAGGTGAAGTTTGCACTGAATCTATCTGCCAGAATGTTGGCAATATCAGTAGGTTCAGTATATTTTGTGCTATTTTGCACTGGTTCAGTGCATATCTGCGAGTTGCCACTTAGATTCTTAACATAGCTAAAGAAGGCTTTGTGGTTATCTTTTGAATGCTTGGCTATTTTTCTTTCGAAGTTAGCTTTGGATGATTTTATGAGGGACCTTAGTTTCTTACTGATACTGATCAGGGATGTATTTCCTTCTTGGGATTTGCTTTTTTTCTGAACTAGTTTCCTCCTTCTATTGTATAGCCTGTTTATGGCAGGGGTCCACCAGACTGGTTTCCTTCTTTTAGAGGAGTGAGTCTTGGTTTTTCTAGGGATGGCACAATCCATGCATCCTTGTAGGTGCTCATAGATTGCATTTGTAAAGGTTTATGTATCTTGGGCAGCGTTATCCTTTAGCGTGAGGGCTGTGAAACATACCACCTCAGTCTTAAGTAAGGTCAAGTTTGCTTTGGAAAAGTTTTTTACTGTGGTTTCCTTAGTTGGGGTGGTGGTGAGGTGTGGACATCTAGAGTTATTAGTTTATGATCTAACCAGTGACAGGTTGACCTCCGGTGTGGAACACCTGTCGCCCATGTTTGTGATGGCCAGGTCCAATATGTTTTCACCCTGGTACGGGAGTTTACCAGCTGATCCAGGGCATTTGAGTTGATGAATTCCAGGAAGCGCTGGGCCTGAGAGTTTGTACTCCAGTAGTTTTCCCAGTTAATGGTGGGGTAATTGAAATCACCCAATATCAGGGTGTTCAGTAGGACCTTCATGTTTTCCAGTGTCTCCAGAAAGGTGGAGTGGTGGTCCTGGGTCATGGAGAGTGATCTATAGCAGGCCACAATTTGCATTGCAGATTTGCCTGATGTTAGTTGCACATGGATGATCTGAGAGGTATCATGCTGCGCCACTAACCTGGAGGTGTAGGTATCCTTGATGAATATGGATACACCCCCTCTTTTTGTGTTTCGGTCCATGTTCTCTGGCCGAAACATGTGGTACAATTTGTAGCCTGGTAGTGGTGGGGTGCTCTCTGGAGCCTTGAACCAGGTTTCAGTTACTGCACAGATGTCGACGTTTTCCATTCTGAGGAGTGCTTCGAGCGCATGCATTTTGAGATTTAAACTCCTGGCGCTGGGTAGCATAACCCTCAGTTTTTTGTTAACTGTGCTGTTTACGGAGGTGGGTTTGACTTTTGAGCCTTGCCTAAAAAAGGCACTACGTGGGCAGCAAGAGCCTTGGCCAGTATTCGAAAGCCTAGGGGTAACAGGTGCAAGCCATCTCTTGCTAAGCAACGCAGCTTGTCGAGTGTGTCATCCCAGGCTGGCAGACATTAGATCCCCTTTGAATGACACCAGAAGCTTAGCCAAATGTTGAAATTGATCATTGTTTCTTTATACTGATGTATCATTCTTGGTGAGGGCAGGATGCTACTCAGGGGCAGAGTCATACCAGCCTGGGCTACATGATCAGAGAGCTCTTCCATGTCTCTTTTCATGTAGTCCAGGGAGGTATGTCTCAGGTCATTCACACCAACATGAACAATGACAGAGTCATATTTGTATTTGTTCTGGAGTGACCTGAGTGCTTGTGTTATGTGGCGGATTCTGGCTCCCAACAGGCAGCTAACAGTAACCTTCTGCTTGTCCAGCCTAGTGAGTGGGATGTCAGTGTGCCTGACTATAGAATCACCTATTACTAGTGTGTTAGGTATGTTATTTCGCCTTAAAGGCTGTGATTGTGCGGCACACTGATTTTGTGTTTTATGTGTTGTCTGGGTTGTGACGGGAGGTGCAGGTTGTTTGGGTGTCTGCTTTGGAGGTCTCTGATGTTTTTGCAGGTTTTTATTTAGAGCCTCTGAGTATGATTTTGTGTATTTATGTGTATTTTTTGCCAGTGCTGGTTTAGGAGGTCTGTGTGTGGCTGGAGGTGTGGTGCAAGTGTTAACCTTCTCCTCTTGACTGTCTGTTCCAGTCTTGGGTGGAGACAGCTTAGCCTCCAGTTTGGCTGTATAATTGCATCTCTCGCATATGTTAGTGTTTTGTGGTAGGAGGAGAGGGTTGTCTGTGTACATGAGGTAGTTGTAACATTGCCTCAGGATACCCAGATTCACCAGCTGGACTGGAGAGTACACCTAAAATTGCCCTTTGGTCATGCCTGAATAGTAGGATGAGCTGCATAGTTGCTTGGTTGGTCAGAAATTAATAAAGAGCCTTGCCCTACTGGGCAATCAAGTGTCGGGGTATATTAGTGTTTGCTATTAGGTCTGAGCAAGTGCTGAGCTGTAGGATCCTTTTTGAGTGCTTAGGTTGAGAGTTAGGCTAGTTTCAAGGGAAAAACTGAAGAGGAGACTTAGTGGAGCCGGGAATAATTTAACCCTAGCAAACTGGCACTGGCCGGCGCACAAAACCATGCAAACACGTTTTTTATAGCAGGGAAATGAAAGAGACAGAAATTAGCCCATAATGGCCAATAAACTACTAACTTCTGGGCTGGGACCACTCCTCCAGGGACAGATAGGCTGCTCAAAGCTCCCCTCTCCCACAGGTGAACAGAGAAACTTCCTTCTATCCAAGTAAGGTATAGGCAACTCAGAAACTTGTAACATTAGGAAGCTTTCAGATGTATTTATTTTAGCATTACATATTCAGACCCATACAGCATTTAAAATATCTCAAGACATGTAAAATCAGACAGATTTCATAGCATCAGTTACTAATAATTCTAATTTCTGGAATGAAGTCATGTAAATAAACAAATGACTATATGCTTATTATAATATATGACTCAACCATTACAACAGGAATATAATAAAGTTCCTCATACAGAAAATTATCAGATCCAGACCCAAGTTTAATCCCCATGTGTCACAGCTGGTTATGTGGTTTGACTGTTCTTCATTAATACCAAATTGCAAATAGTCATTATATTCTTTGGAAATCCCATCCTGGTTTTATCAGCAGCTGCAGATGTGTATGCAGGCTTCAGATAAATAAATAAATAATCATTTGTGCAATACATTTCACTCTTGTAAAAGCCCTGGAAAAGCAAATGTATCTGGCAGCAAAATGCATCATCAGCATAATAAATGATACAACTAGTCATAAAGTGAGAGAGAGAGACAAAAAATATACCTTAACTGTTCAGAACTTGTCGCTGAGAGAACTGGATGCAAAATGAAGCACATAACTATTTACATAAGCAATAATTCATAACCAAACTCTGTAGAGTTTTCAAAAAAATAACTTAATTGTGTCCATCCAGAGGCTTACCCTAGTTACAGTACAAACATTTCCAGACACATTTGTTCAGTACAGGCAGTCCCTTGGTTAAGGACGAGATCCGTTTTCAGTCTGTCCTTAAGACTAATTTGTATGTAAGTCGAAACACATACATATGTTTTTTATTAAATGTTACTTAGTCAAATGTTTGCCTCAGTCTAGTATTTATTTGACTTTTCTTTGCATATAAAACACTTTAAAAACTTCCAAATAAAAAAAACAAATCTTAAACATAATATTGTATGCTGTAGTAATAATAATAACAATACTGTAAGTACTAGTACATAAAATGTAATACAGTATGGTACAGTACAGTAGAACGTTCCATACAAAAAAAAAAAATATATATATATATATATATATATATATATATGTGTGTGTGTGTGTGTCTGTGTGTTAAACTTGCCTCTTTTTTAAGCTTCACTTCACATTTCTGTACTACAGACATCATCCATGAATGTTTTCCACTTTTTCCTGAACTTTCAGCCCTCTGCCAGACCACTTACTGTCACCTAGACCATATTGAGCCGCAATGTCATTTGCCCATTCTACAGTACAGTACAGTACAGTAACTGCTTGAATACTGTACTGTACAAGACAGTGGTCTTGACCAATCAGATCACCAACGCAGCAATCTCTTGACCAATCGGACCTCTTGATGTCCTTCTATTCATATGCTGCAGTATTCATTACATGAGGGAGTTCGCCTCCAGCTAACTCATATGTCTGGCCAGTATACCAAAGTCTTAATGCTACTGTAAGGTACGTGCAATGCCACACATCATCCAACATACACTGGTCATAAAGAGACAGCAGGTATAAAGTGGACTTCAGCAGGCACCAGCGTCAGAACTTTTCTGCCGCCTGTCCAATTGCCTACTCCGGACAGTCACTTGCCAGATTCGTCATGAACCGTGGTTCAGATAAGTACCTTGTTAGGGTTTTCTTTCATTAAATTTTGGCTACTGTTTGTATTTTTGGTGATTTCATGTCAGCTAGGAAGGCCAAGCATCAGTGTGTAAGGCAGATTCCACATAAGGACTCCCACGACTTGTGTTTGCTCTACCTAGGCCCAGACCATGACCATAACTCCTGTGCCATCTCTAAGTCCTTTGTCCAGGAAACCCTTAGGAGACATCTAGTTTTCCTTAAGCTTTATCTAGAAAATCAAAGCCTTAAGCGTTTGACACATGAAATGCAGGTTAAGTTGGGCCCTTCAGACAAGCCACTATCAAAAAAGGCCATGAGACCTTGGCTTGATAACACAGCTGCTCCCTCTCTTCCAGGTATCCCTTCTAAGGCTGATGTAGGCCCGGAGCCCATCCCAGAAATGGTAGATGTCCCTTCAGCCGGTACCATGGTGGATGCCCCAAAGGACTCTACCAGCACATCCACAAGGGAATCGCAGGTGTCTGATATGGACGAAAAGGGGGAACCACAGCTCATTATTACTGAAGGCCCATGTGGCATCATCCAAATCACTGTGCAGGAGGATGTGCATACAGACATTGTGGAGTGCCGGCCAATGTCAGGCCCATCCACCTTCCATCATATGGAATCTCTTAAGATAAGAAAAAGGAAATGAAAACAAAACATGTCGCTCCAGTTCCCCAGGATCAGATTGGCAAGCCTTTTCCCAAGACCTGTTCAATGCTTTCATGGCACTGCATCAGCCTTCGGCTACTTCTGTTCCTCTGACTGCCTTCTCTCCCTCTGCCCCCTTTAAGAGGATGTCTGCAGACATTTCTTCAGATGAAGAGGAATCATCAGGCGATGAGTTCTTAGCTTATTCCACCCAAAGGCTTCCTCTCTGTGTTATGCTTCACCAGAGAAGGAATCTTATGCCACAGATTCCCCTGGGGAGGACATTACCTTTGGGGAAACTATTCTGAAAATGAAAGAGTTTTTCAAATGTGACTGTTCCCAAATGTCAGACATTCAAAAGTGGTATTATGACCTCCTTCAGATGGATTTCCCCATCTCCTTCTGCCATTGCCCCAGGTTCTTCTAGCCATTCAGGATACCTTTGCAGCTGCATCTAAATATCTGGACTCCCAGCCACCAGCTCCAAAGTACCTAGATAGATTTTACAAGGTGCTTGAGGATTCCAAATTTGTCTTCAAAGCCGCTTCTGCAGATCCAGCTACTATTTCAGTCTCAGCTGAAAAGGCATTTAAATGGCCGCCTTCCTCCTCCTTACTGACCTCTAATAAAGAGAGTAAAATCATGGAGACGCTGAGGAAAAAAGTTTACACCTCTGCTACTTTGGCCTCCAGGGCCATTAATTATCAAACCCATATGGCCAAATATTCCCTGGCTCTCCTGTCAGATGCAGGAAAGCCCCTCTCAGAGTTCCCTGACTCTCCCTCCAAGGCTAAGTTGTCCTTTCTCCTCAACTCTTCAGCCCAGGTTACAAGGCACTCTATCAAATGCAGTAATGATGCTGTGGATGCCTCAGCCAGGGCAGTGACTTCTGGGTCAGTTCTGAGGATGTACTCCTGGCTCCATTTACAAGCCTTACCTGATGACTTCAAGGCCAAACTGATGGACTCCCCTCTTGACAATAAAGCCTTATTTGGTAGCTCAGCTGCAGACCTTTTTAAATCGCTACAAGTGAAAGGAAAGGAGATCCAGGATCTTAAATGTGTCCTTTTTTCTCCTGTCCCCAGGTTCCACAGGAACTACCCTGCTAAGACCACCTTTGTTAGGAAACCTGTTTTGTCCTCTCCCTCCAAAGAAAAGAGGGATCCCAAGAAACAAACCCCTTCTAAGACTTTTCCTTCCACACCCTCTCAGAAACATTCCTTTCAGCCCCAGCCCAAGGCTGGTAACCTGTGACTACCTGCCTCCAGGGCCATACACCCCCCTTTCTCTTTGTCTTCCTCTCTCCCTATATACTTGAAACTGATAACCCAGGATTCTTGGGTCCTCATCATCACCAGACAAGGATATTTCATGGTTTGGGGAACTTTCCCCTGCTTCAGGAGTATCCCCCAGCCACCAAAAGAAGAGCTGGAATTTTTTCCCCCAGTCACATCTGCTCTTCTCTCTCAAGGGACTATTCAAAATGTTCCCCCCTCTCAATTGGGAAAGGGATTCTACTTCAGGATGTTTTTGGTCTCCAGGAAGGATGGTCCCTGGAGACTCATTCTGGACCTCTCCCATTTAAATACCTTTCTGAAAGTTCCCACCTTTTGAATGTTGACTTTACCGACCCTTCTTCCCCATGCCTTCATGGTATCATCAAATATAAAAGATGCCTACCTTCATATCCCCATTCACCATCAGTTTGGGAAATTTCTTCATTTTTCTGTTGCTTCGTGACATTTTCAGTTCTGTGCTTTGCCCTTTGGTCTGTCTACAGCACCGAGAGTCTTCACGAAATGTTTAGCTCCTGTCATAGCTTATTGCGGACTACAGGGTATACAGATCTTTCCCTACCTAGACGATCTGCTCATCCAGGCCCAGTCCTCAGACCTTCTTTTAGACAATCTGGCCTTCACAATTTTGCTTCTGGAGAGTTTGGGCTTCACAATAAATTATCAAAAGTCCCCTCTGACCCTTTCTCAAGACCACATTTTTCTCAGCTGCAGGAATCAGATAGACAGGATGCCAGCCTCTCTGCCCACAGAGAAGGTCCTGTTCTTTATTTTGTATATCCGTTCAATAAAACAAAATTACCAACAAACAAAATCAGCAAAAACAACAAACGCCAGTTCCTTCAGTGTCTTGGGAACCCGTTCTCCAACCAGTAATAGCAGAAATCCTAGAAATCTTAACAAAACGCCAGGCAACTGAAATGCGATAAAAGGCAGTAAAGTCTGTTTTATTACATCCAATGTAACATCCAAGTTAAGTGCTTTCACTAACATCACAGTAAGCTTCATCAGAACCGGGCTGTTAAGATTTCTAGGATTTCTGCTATTGCTGGTTGGAGAGCGGGTTCCCAAGACACTGAAGGAACTGGCGTTTGTTGTTTTTGCTGATTTTATTTTGTATATCCAGGGTTTGTTTCCCCTGCAATCCCTGACTGCCAGGGAATTCCTACATCTCCTGGGGTTCATGGCATCCACTATTCCCATGCTCCCCTTGGCCAAGCTACACATGCGAACAATTCAGTGTTTGTTAAGGACAGTTTTGATGCAACACTCCCAGCCCCTGGACTTTGTTATTCCACTCCTACCGTGTTTAAAAAAGGAGTTTGAATGGTGGATCCTCCAGGTTTCAAGGAATCCAGGCCTACCTCTACAGGCCCCCCCTTCCCACCCAAGATTTGTACACTGATGCTTCAGACACAGGATGGGGTGTAACTCTTCAGAGATACGTGGCCTATAACCCAGACAAAGGAGCACATCAACATAAAAGAGACGAGATACGTGGTCTATAACCCAGACAAAGGAGCACGTCACCATAAAAGAGACGAGATACGTGGTCTATAACCCAGACAAAGGAGCACATCAACATAAAAAAGACAAGGTACATGGTCTATAACCCAGACAAAGGAGCACGTCACCATAAAAGAGATGAGATACATGGTCTATAACCCAGACAAAGGAGCGCATCAACATAAAAGGGACGATATACGTGGTCTATAACCCAGACAAAGGAGCACGTCAACATAAAAGAGATGAGAGATACGTGGTCTATAACCCAGACAAAGGAGCATGTCACCATAAAAGAGATGAGATACGTGGTCTATAACCCAGACAAAGGAGCACGTCACCATAAAAGAGATGAGATACGTGGTCTATAACCCAGACAAAGGAGCACGTCACCATAAAAGAGACGAGGGCTCTGATTTTTGCACTTCAAATCTTCAAACACATGCTTTCCCCTGGAGTTCTATGGTGGTTCAGAGACAGCACCACGGTCCTCTGGTACATCAAAAAGCAAGGAGGGATGAAGTCCTACCTCCTGTGCAGACTAGCCCTACATGCCTGGGAGTTAGCCTTATAAAGTCAAGTCTCTCTTCAGGCTGTTTATCTTTGTTCAGCTCAGAATGCGGTGGCAGACTCATTAAGCAGGTCCAAGACTCAATATCATGAATGGATGTTACACAGGGATGTGTTTCTGAACTTGGTCCATCAATAGGGTACACCTCAGATGGATCTCTTTGCCTCCCCCATGACCAAACAACTTCCCAAATTTTATGGCAGGGTTCCACATCCCCTGGCATGAAAGGTGGATGCTCTATATTTCCCTTGGAAGGGGATGTTTCTGCATGCATTCCCCACTTCCCACTTCTCCAAAAGGTCCTACTGAAGATTCAGCGAGATCAACCAAAAATCTTGCTGGTGACCCCCTTTTGGCCAAGACAGCATTGGTTCACCCTCCTCCTGCATTTAGCCAGGGGCAATCACCACAAGTTACCCCACAGGATGGACTTACTCACACAGGACAAGGGGACTCTAGTGCATCCACAGCTGTCAACTATGAACCTGACCCTGTGGGTGATAGGGTTCTTGTCCCCTTCAGACACCTTTTCTCAGAGGACATGCTACAAGTTCTGCAGGAGGCCAGAAAACCCACTACTAGGAAATCCTACATTTCCATATGGAACAGGTTTTCCATCTGGTGTCTTGAAAAGAATTTACAACCACTGTTAGTGGATGTCCTAGTGGTTTTGTCCTATCTGTGTGAATTGATGAAGAGCAAACTGTCTTACACTTCTGTGAAAGCCCACCTCTCAGCTATTTCAGCTTGTCTGCCTGTGTCACCTCCTTTAGCTTCTAGGTTAGAAGTCAAACTGCTCCTTAAAGGTGTCCTTCACATCAGACCACCAAGGAAGCTGGTACCTTCTCCTTGGGATCTCAACTTACCCTGGCCCCATTTGAGCCAGTAAGTTCCTCTTCCCTACAACACTGCACCTGGAAAACAGTTGTGTTAGTAGCTATTACTTTCACCAGAAGGGTCTCTGAGTTGCAAGCTTTGATGTCTAATCCCCCCTTTACAGTCTTCTACAGGGATAGAGTATCTCTATGCACTAATCCCTCTCTTATGCCCAAGGTGGTCAATGAATTGTCCCTCAATCAGTCCATCAACCTTCCCTCCATTCTTCTTTAAAGGCTTGGACACTAGTTCCACGCCTGAGGCAGTTACCTGGTCCTCAGTACATATCTTCAATAAACACTATAAATTGGATGTCATCTCCAGGTCCAGGGCTGGATTTGCCAGCGCTATTCTGCATGGCTTTGTGGAAAATGTTTCTGACTCTCCAGCCAATCTTTCTTATGCATGAGCTTTGGCATTCTCCCTCATGTAATGAATACTGTAGCATATGAATAGAAGGGCATAGAATAGTTGTATAAAATCTTACTATAACCCTAGATGTCCTTCTCTTCGATATGCTGCAATATTACCCCCTCCCCCCCGCCTTCCCCCTGATATTGGCCTGTTTCCCTGGTGGCATGTTCTTTCACATGAGCCCAGGTTGTTGTTTAGCAGCATTCAGTTCTAAGGCTGGTGCATGCTGATGTCTGCTTTATACCCGATGTCTCTTTATGTCCGACATACGTTGGATGATGTGTGGTGTCGTACGTACCTTATAGTACCATTAAGAATTTCGTATACTGGCCAGACATATGAGTTAGCCGGAGGCAAACTACCTCATGTAATGAATAGTGCATCATATAGAAGAGAAGGACATCTATGGTTATGATAAGATTTTACACAACTATTCCTTCTCCGTGAAGGTGGAAGTAACTGCTCTAAAAAGATGTGCGAGCTGCTTCACGATCGGGGAAAATGGGGAAAAGGAAAGTACAACATAATTCTTAATTTCCAACGTAAGATTTTGGCAACTTTAAGGATTTTTATTTATTTTCACGTTATTTCCAGCATTGCGACAGCCTCTGTTCGTATGTATGGGTTGTCCACATGTTGGATGTCTGTAACCCTGTGACTGCCTGTATACATTTAGCAGGTAGATGAAGGATAAGATGAGGTTATACAGCATAGGAATTCATAATAATTATTTGTTTTATATCACTATAACAATGCAATTTATAGAAAGACTCGGACAAACACATAGCTAACAAAACAGGCTGGCATGCACGTTTAATGTACCAGAGCTGAAATACCGTGTTTTGTACTTGCTTAACTTGCAAACTGCAAACCTATCCCTCACAAAAAAATAAATAAATAAATAAATAATAATAAAAAAAAAAAATAAGCCTTGCAGCCAGAGGGGGAGGAGGTGCGCAGGCTTGGAGCACACTGTCACAGTTTAATTTCTCTGGTGGAGATTAAAAAAACAAGTCTTGCAGCAGTCATACATGTATAAATAATGGTAACACACTTTTTTATTGCTCCTTATTTTTTGGATCTCCGGCATTGGCTACCCCCTTTCCTCTCTTCCGCTCTACTTCTTCTCTACCCAAACTGCCTTAACTTTCCTCGGGGTATACCTGACCCATGTCTCAGGACGGTATGAGATCTAGGACCTTGGTGTAGAGTCGCACTCCTGCTGGGGAGTATTTTTTTCCTATTTAAACATACCCCTGCATGCACTTAGTATCACCCAAAGGGTGGGACACAGAATGGGCATTATTGTTGAACTATGTCTTTTCCCTAAGGAGCTGACTTGAGCAGGATGACTCCCACCCATCAGTTAGTATCCCTCAGCTATTTTCTTGGTCTGAAACTGTGGCAGTGTGCCACAAGCCTGAGCACATCCCTCACCCAACTCACACTATGGGCACATACCCCCAACACACACTATGGGCACATCCATCCTTTTCTGCCACCTTCTTAGACTCCCCAGCCACTAATCAAACCCAGTGCTCCTGAACTATAATCAGGTCTTTATTCCTGTATACCATACTGCTGGAATAAAGTTAACATACTTTTTACAATTCTGCAGAAGAAAGTCTTTTTCATATTTTACAGAAATTATTGGGAGGTTGGCATCCCAGCAGTCATACATCACCAGTCACCTCTGATGTTGACTGATGAGAATACTGGAACAATCTAAACAGCACGAAGAACAACGACCGAAGAAACCCCAAGAGGAAGGGCGGTGTGTATGAGTTAAGAGTACAGATGGAAGTGTTTCATACAGCACAGGAAAGGATGACAGCATGAGTGAAGGCTTATAATAAATTAAAAGCTATGATTACATCAGTGGGCTGATGCACAAGTGTGACAGGGTGATGAAGCAATCACAGCTTAGTAATGTGGTGCTTGGCTGCAGTCTGCAAACTTAATGACTGAAGATTATGCAATAATGACACACTGAAGCACACACACACACACGCACACGCATACATGCACACTGACATGCACACACACACACACACACACACACACACACACACACACACTGACACGCACACACATGCACACGCACACGCACACACACACACACACACACACACACACACACACACACACACACACACACACACACACACACACACACACACACACACACACACACACACACACACACACACACACACACAGGGTAAGTAGACCACAAAACAAAAAACCTGGCTGTAGGTGATACATCGATAATATGTAGAACACACAGAACACATTGTCCAGAAATGTGTTAGGTACTCATTTGGAGAAGACTAGAAATGCAGAAGGCTGGTCCATTTTCTGATGCATCGTGATAAAAATGCATCAGAATGCTGAAGGTTATAAACACAGCACAGCAGTGAACATTGGTACATCAGATAAGAAAATTCAGCAAGAGGCCATTTCCCTTTCGGCATATGCTCAACACAGCATTTTACATATCTGAGAGCTGGATAAGGCACAGCCTGGCAAGCAGGCAATCTTCAGGGCAGTGGTTAATGTAATAAGAGAATCATAAGCTCAGTACTGAGGTTCGCTGGTTGGAAAATCTGAGTAGGAAATAAGAAGGTTGTGGATGCCAAAAAAGTACGCCCAGGTGTTGAATGTGATGTTGCACAAAAAAATCATTAAGAATGAATGCTATTACAGTGGCTTCACAGTGAAAGAAGTCCCCCAACCTGAGCTAGGAATAATTAGCCATTTCTGATCTCAGCAGTCGGTATCACTTGCTGAGCAGTATACGGTACTGCAATACTCTGCTGAGGGGATGGTGCATGCTGTCACACAGCAGGCAAGCTTCACACTGCTTTTAAACTTTGTCACTTTTAATTTTATTTTTCCTGCCGCTGCTTGTCTCCTAGTTTAATTTACTTAGAAAACCAAATGGTAAACCACATTCTGCTTGATCAACCATTTTCCCTTCATCTCATCATCTTGGGTAAAACCTCACAGGTAGTCAAGAACAAAGGAAGGTGGAAGTATTAAGCAAAAATAGACCTATTAGCTCCAGAGTAATTTTACTGCTATAGAAATGTTGCTAAATGCTAGCCAGTAAAGTGACAATATCTGTTCAACCAACACTCCTAGCATACAGGAAACAATAAAGAGGAGAACCTTGGGTAATATAGGATGAAGCAGACACCAACAACAGCATTGTCTTGGCCTTGCAGTGTAGATGTTGATGATGGATAAGGGCCACATGATCCGTTAAGTTTTCCTTTCCTCTATTAGATGAGCTATAGCTAGTAATCCACTGACAGCTTATCCCATCTTTATTCATTCTAAATTATTGCAATGATTGCCTCACATTCTTAAATTCAGTCTGTGTTGTAGATCTTACTTCATCTTCAGAACTGCCATTCCAGTCATCCACTACCATTTCTGTGAAATGATGCTTCCTTGAATTTTCCTTGTTACCCCTTTATGCTCTCAGACTGTATTCTCTCTTTCTTACACATATTTCTCTCTTTTTTAACAAAGTACTCATTTGGATTTCTTTGATTCTTAAGTTTGTAGGTAAGTACTAGGCTAGCTGCCCTAGTGGACTATTTCAAGGCTAACCAATTTCCCTTCCAAAGGTGAGAATCAAACCCCATATGTTGTGTCTGTAAGGTAAACACCTTAACCATTATACAACCCCCCAACCCTGAAGAGCATGAATGTTTCTGTTAAGCCCTCATCTGCAACCTTTTTTCATTATTGTACAGTCAAAGCCCTCAGTTTATCTGAGTATAGTTTCTGATGCAGATAAAACTCAATTTACTTTGTTTTCTAAACTACCTCTCTTCTATATGATTATGTATTTCAGGCCTCCAGAGCTAAACACTGTGCTATACATGAAATCTTACAAATCATCTATGCACTCAGGTGATGGCTGGAAAAGGTCACTGGACCAGTCCATTTACCCGGTTGACAATATTTAAATAAGAAATCAAAAGGGTTGGAAGGGTGGCCTAATGGTTAAGGTGTTTGTCCTTACAAATACAAGGTGCAGGGTTTGAGTCTCACAAGGGATAATTGGCTAGACTTAAAATGGCTCACAAGGGCAGTTAGCCTAGTACTAACCTATAACAGATTCTTCTGATTCTACTTTCCAAAAATATCCTAATATTCTGTCCTCCATTCTTGTTGCTTTCTTTCACTGGTTAACATCGGGCCACCTGTTGTCACTAACCAAGTTCCCTTTTTTGTTTTTGTTCCCCCCCATGTATACACCTTTCTTGTATTGCTCCTATTTTGTATTTTTGTCTATGGATTTTAGCTGCTATGTTTTGCATTTTAAAACATTCCACCAGTCTTGTCATTTCCTATCCGTTGTACACCTTGTTAGAATCACCTCTGTTGTAGAACTACATATCCTGTACAAAAAGGCAAGCTCTCCCTTCCACTCTTTCTTCAAGGTATTTACAGGGATGTTAAAAAGGACTAGTGTCCATAATATTACTTGCTATGTCCAGCAGTTTAGCGCAAAGGATTAAAACTATGAGTTGTTAGTAAGTTTCATCTTGTTGTTGTGGGTTTGATTCCTTCCATTTCCATTTTGCCTACCGCGTGACTCCAAGTAAGTTAATTAACCAGACAGGTTGACCCTGAAAAGAAGTAACTTTGTCCTAGATGGTCTACCTGGCTAAAAAATAAAATGATTCCTATGACACCTCACTCTTTTGCTTGAAACTTGTGTGCCCTATTGTCCAGTCAATGTTTTATCCAGAATACCCCCCAGGCACCACTCCAAGCCCGACTAAATTCATTCTCTGTCCTTTTATGCTGCACCATATTAAAGTCATTGCTATAGTTACGTGGAGTACCTCTAGGTAACCATTTGAAATGTTGTGACCCACTAGAGTGAGTCCTAAAACACAGAGACTAAATAGCGAAAAGGTCAGACTGCATATACCAAGTCCAAGATGACATTTCTCAAAATATTCCATTTCCTCTGAGATATGGTGCCTCAGAGTTGGCATACATAAGCTTGGGGAGTGTGGGGACTTGCCCCCCCCACACACAAATGGGGGGTGCAGGGGGGGCTTATCTCCCTGCAAAAAGAAGTTTTAAGGAGAACAGCGCTTTTCAGGATTTGCTCTTCTCTGAGATTTCGGACTTTTTTTTCTGGCTTTTCAGCACTTGGCATTTTGAGTGCTGACATTTCATTAAGGGGCCATACATCTACCTGCCTGTTATGATATAATACCCTTATTACCCATTTATGATTTAACACCCTTATTACCCATTTATGATATAATACCCTTATTACCCATTTATGATATAACACCCTTATTACCCATTTATGATATAATACCCTTATTACCCATTTATGATTTAACACCCTTATTACCCATTTATGATATAATACCCTTATTACCCATTTATGATATAACACCCTTATTACCCATTTATGATATAATACCCTTATTACCCATTTATGATATAATACCCTTATTACCCATTTATGATATAACACCCTTATTACCCATTTATGATATAACACCCTTATTACCCATTTATGATTTAACACCCTTATTACCCATTTATGATATAATACCCTTATTACCCATTTATGATATAATACCCTTATTACCCATTTATGATATAACACCCTTATTACCCATTTATGATATAACACCCTTATTACCCATTTATGATTTAACACCCTTATTACCCATTTAAGAAACTCAGATGAATTTCTTTGGCATGACCTTCCTGATGTGCATCTGTACTACCTTATTTGTATCCAATGGGCCCATGGGATTCTAAATGTTTTCGTTTTTTTTTTCAGTAATGACTCTTCACATTTTCCTGTAGGTAAGGTAAAACTGACAGGATGAATGTTTTCAGACTGTCTTGCTCCATCACTTTTGAAAGGGAAAATCATCTGCATTCCTCCATTCAAGAACCTTACCTTCCTCTCATGATTCTTAATTAGATTAGTTAGGGGCATTATCAGTTCTGTAGGAATTCTAAGGTGACTCCCATCAGGTCCTATTACTTTGTGCAATGTTAAGTTTATGAATTGCATTGAGACTCTTTCATCTCTGAAAGGACTAGACTGAATCACCTTTGCCAGGGATATTTCTAGCTGATTTTCTTAAATACTCCCTCTCTTCTTTTATGGACACTGAGCAAAAGTATTCATTTAACAAGTTTGCTTTTTTTTTTTGGCAATCCTTTTCTGCCCAAACACCAAACATTTCTGGCTAAACATGTACATGGATAAGCAACACATTGTGGAAATTTTAAGCTTCACCCTAAACCTTCATTTCACTAATCACAAACATAGCTCACAGTTTGGATCTGCTGAGTGGCACGCAGTGTCATCACTGAGAAATTTTAAGTGCTGTCATTTCTAAAGAATAAGTAAAATTTTCAAAGTGATTCCTAACTCTCCGTTAAAGCAGCAATTACTGTCTTACTATTTTTATTTATTTATTTATTTATTTATTTATGTACATTTTGTTTACCGGGACGTTCCAGCTGGAAAAAAAAACTACAACGTTTTGAGAGAAATAATACATACATTGAACCCAAGTAGTCAATTTAACAGAGTCAGTAAAAATAAATAGAATGGTAATCTTTTAATACCATTTGGTTTAATTTAGTTAGCAACATAGGAGACAATCAAGGTGGATGGATGGAGAGGAAACAGCAGATTAAATCAGGAGGTGAGGAGGTGGTAACAAGTTGGAACAGAGGATAAGTACAAGGCAGAGGGTGAATAATGAAGAGGGGAGGGAAGCTTAGATAGGGTAAGGTTATAATTATTATCATTAATATGGTACAGTGATAATACTTATTTGAATCATTTGCCACAGTGAACTGCTGCAGTTGGGTAGTGCAACACAACTACTGCAACTAAACAACTTATACTGGAACATGTGACTGGGAACTTAAAGCCCGACCAAATTACACTTGCCCCGTGGTTGAGAAGCAGTATAAAATATACATGCAGAATTTGCCTTCCATGAATCATGTATATTCAGACTGAGTTTTTATTTTCCTTTAAAGTTGTTGCATGGCGTACAGCTTCAGGGCAGTCTGCTTACTAGCCATTGGCTGGTCTTTCTTTCGCCTTTTCCTGGTTAGTCTCTCCATAAAATCACGGGTGCTGTACTTAGCAGTACTTTAAATTCAACGGTCTGAACAACAGCTTGCTGAAGTGTTGCTGAAACACAACTGTAGATAATGGACTTATGCAGAAGGAGCCTAGATAGACCAAATAAACTTAAAAATGCATTTTTTTTTGTTTTGCTTTTGTTTAGTTGCAGTTTTTGCTTAAAATATTGTAGGGACTAAAAGTCTAGAGCAGCCTGTTCATCACCCATTTGTTATTCTCTCCTGTCAAACCAGGAGTGCTATAAAAAGAAATACATTGTATTCTAATTTTAGGCTTTGTACAAAGGTATCTTTATATATTTATACAGAAGTTATCGCTCATTTATGTAAATGGTGTATTTTATTTTATTTATTTATTTTTTTTTTGGGTGGGGGGGGGTTTGCATTAAAGTTGCTGTAGAGAACAAAATTCTGAAGTTGCCTGTTCATTATCCAATGCGTGTTCTCGTTTTGAAGTCATGGGCACTACAAATCAGCAGTTTGTGGCCTGTGTGTAAAGTGCAGTACATAAAAGGCAGGCCAGGAGATGAAGCTGATTGTAAATAAAAAATTAAGATAGCATCATCATCCAAGCCTACAGGTTGCAACCGCCTTCTATAGTGACCCTGTTAATGGTCACTACATTCCATGGAGTTAACTAAGCAAGGGTGAAAAAACAGATGTAGCTTGCAAGGCCTTTCTTCCATACCTAACATGCATACACCCAGTCGCACAAATGATTTAGAAGTTGCCAGTCTTTCTACAGTATGTTTTTGCAAGCTGAAAGGAAACCGGAGCACCTGGGTAAAGACAATATGATACTCTAAGATTATATATTAAATCCACTTTTTGTTAGCTTTATTTGGATTTGCAGGTACTATTTCTTTGTATGGTTATGTGAGAAGTTATCTTTAAGAAAGGAAAAGTAAGTATTGTTTGCTCTTAAAAATAATAGCACTGATTGTGGAACATTACACCACAACATAACCTTCTAGTACTCTAACTTCTTATTTGAAAAACCTCCAGGGATGACTCTTTTAAAGAAAGCTAATTTGCATTTTGTAGTTCTTTTATGAGCAAACTGACCATACCGTATAAGAGAGCAGCAATGACCCAAAAGTACTGTCTGATTTTTACTTTTTTTTTAATAAATAATTTATAATTCTGCTGTTGCACTGGGCCTCACTCTACCAACTGATTTTTTTTACATCTGTTTGGGAGGTGTCACTTCATGTGTGGCCTTATTCACCACTGGACAATTTAAATGGCCATTGTAACTTCGTGATCTGTGCATGCTATACAAGTAGAGAAGGAATTTGCCACACAGATTCACTGCCGACTTCAGTTTGGCTTTTTATCACATAGAATATTACAGAACCACTAAGGATCACTGTATTTGAGTTAGTATTCTTGTAATAATGTGATTTTTATGTAAGGGCTGTGGGACCACTGCATTATATGTCTGTATCACATCGCTTTTCACCTGCATAGCCATATAATAGGAATTTTATTAAAAACGTTTTTCTTTCTGCTTCATATCTGCATTATAATGCTCATGCAAAGTCATTATAATCTTGATAAGCGATCTTGCCAAACTCCACGAACCTTTCAGTAATGTTTAAGATGTAAGGATCTCTACTTGTAGAGCTCATTTGGACTTGACAACAGACAATTTTGCCATGTCTGGTTACAACATCATTAACGTGGGAACCTGACAGTTCTAAAAAGGCTCTTTTATAGAGTGCGGTTTGTGCTTATCCACTTTCAGCACTTTTCTGCCCTGTGGTATGACCGTTTATTTGATATATATATAAGTATGGGAATACCCTTTATGTAAGTATAAGGGAACAAGCCCATTTCCAAAAAAAATGACTTTTAAATTTGCTGGAAGTGGTTTTGCAGCAATTTCATTTTCCACAAATGGCACTTTCTGAAATTACCTTCCTCGAATCAAGATGACTCCATTAAAACAGATAACAGACCAAAATATAAATACATTCATCACAAGGTGGATGCCACAATGGTTACTTGGTAGACACAAGGTCCATCTATTTGTGGATGGGAATCGAAGTGTTCTCACAGCTTGGTCCAAGGTCCTGTGTGGTTCATGTTTTTGTTTTTCTCTATCACTATGAAATATTTTCAGTGGTAGAATAACTGCAAAAAATGAGAAAGATTGCCACAGACGATATATTACTAGTCTAAGAATCATTGAAGAAATTGAAAAATTATGAAATTACTTTGGTCTTAAATTTAGTCCAAATAAATAAGATCCTTTATGTTTTGGATCATTGCCTATGTTATGAGAACTCCTATTACAAGATAATGTTATCACAGTTCTAACATAAAACAAAAGCTAGGAGTTATAATTCCTAATAAGCTGACTTTAAACTTCAATGCATAGAGGAGTGTTTCCATTTCAGAGAGCTGATGCATTTTTCAGTAATTAACTCTCAAGACACACAATATTATTTACTTGAGTTATTTAAAATACTTTCCATCCTATAATGTAATTGAGCCTTCTGTGTATATGAAAAATGATGTCTGTCATCTGGAATCCATCTAAAGAAGGTATGTTTAATTTTCATCTGCTCTGTATACCTTGCATAATCTCTTCATGTATATAATGTCACACATAGATGACTAAAAGGTTAACTAATACTAGTTTGAAAACATGACTCACCAAACCCCTGCTTGTCCTGTTAAACTTATTTATTTATTTATTTATTTATTTATTTATTTATTTATTTATTTATTTATATTTGTTGACCGGGAGTGTCCGACTGGACGTAGGTCCATTTTCAGTGGAGGCCCTGGGAGAAAAGCTCCACAGTTAAAATAAACAGACAGTAGTTACATTGGATTACATAGCAATTAACAATTTAACATAGCAATTACCTACAACATATTTACAGATGAAGAACATAGTACATCAGTAGACAACTAGAATCTTTATCTGTTTGGTACATAACAGACATTAACAAATGTTACAATAAGAAGTTCCTGCTGTATAATGAGTACTAGGCTTATGAGCATCTGAGCTTGCTATAATCAAGGTAGTTAGTGGAGTGGAAAGAAAGGTAGTGGTTGGATGGGGTGGGTGATATTAGAGTGGGAGTTGCAAGGGCATAGTCAGCATGTTTTTAGGTGCGCTTTTAGTAAAGTTTTGAAGTGGGTGCATGATGGTACGGAGGTAATTGTGGGTGCATAGGTATTCCTCTATGAGACAGAAGTATGGCAAATCTTACATTCTCTGTTTCCCGTAACACCGTCACTGTGAGAGAAAATCCATTTCCAGTTCCTTTGTAAGATGTGCAATAAACTGTTGGAATAGACAATCTTTTCTGAGGTTCAACAATTATTTAGATAAATGGAGGGCCAAAATGTTTTTTTCAGTACTCTAGAACCCAGATTTCTTGAAGGTCACTGGGTGAAGAGCACACTTTCTAAAAGATGCATTTAAGTGGTTAAGCATAATTATAGTGAAATGGTATGAAGGCTAGCCACTCAGTGGTCTGAACGCTGGCTCTAGGTGATTTGGGTACTGCTACTACCATGCTTAAAGTTCCAACATTTTCCTGCTACCCCCGTACCTTTAAATATTTAGCATTCGTCAATTACTCAAGCAGTACTTGGTGTTACAAAAGTAACTGAAGGTACAGCTGTGTGTTGTTTTAGCAACCCTAAGGGATTAAAATAAAAAAGGAGACATTATATCTCCTTAAAACATATAGCATTTGTACTTTTGATTCCAGTTTTCTAGTAACAGCAGAATTTTAATTGGAAATATTAAAGTATCTATGACTCAGCCAGGTGTTGCTTCTAGAATTTCAAGACAAAACATCTGTTTACATAGATTTGGGTGGTGGCGCTTCTTGGGAAGGCAGTGGGAGAGGAAAACTGACAGAAGCCAAGCTCTTTCCCAGCACCTGCACATACCCCCTGGCATATAATGAATGGCTCAGCAAGCCATGTGCTATGCCAGTTCTGCTAAAGCCACCCCCACAGACACACACATACGTAACCTTTGCTAAACTCATCCTGTGTGCTAACAAAGACTTGCTTCACCTTATTTTTCCAGAAGTCTGCCGACAGATGTATCTTGAGAAAACCAATTCTGACTCATGAAGCCCAAGGGAAGAACAAATAATAAAAAAGGCAGCATGTATTACATGTACTTTAGAGATACTTCATATTGTTACTGTAATTTATTCAGGGGTACAGAGAAGGGACACCCCAGCTCAAAATCTGTTTTACTGTCCAGAAATTTTTAATGTATAGTGCATCGTAATCTGTAAAGCAGCAGTGGTTGATGCAACAATAATCCGGAATAAACTGTATACCTTTCAACAGCTCCAATTATTGTATTGTGCCATATGGTATTGTGTTATAATGTATATGGGCTGGTTAAAAAAAGTGCACGAAGGCAACAGGAAAACAGAATTGTAGCAATTGTAGCAATATTCAGACCGCATAAGAGCAGCCGAGAGTCTTCTTCTTTCAGCTTTTCCCAGTTAGGGGTCGCCACAGCGGATCACCTGTCCGCTCATGACTGACAGTGGAGTTTTACGGTGTTGAGTTGCCAGCCCGGCGCCCAACCTTCCACAGAAGGCACACACATGCACGCACTCACACTTAGGGCCAATTTAGAGTATCCATTCCACCTACAGCATGTGTTTGGGATGTGGGAGGAAACCGGAGCACCCGGAGGAAACCCACGCGACCAAAGGGAGGACATGCAGACTCCGCACAGAAGGCACCCCAGCTGAGAATTGAACCAGAGAACCTCTTGCTGTGAGGCAATAAGAGCAACTGAGAGTAAATACTCTAATCTTGCAAGTTGTTAAATGACTGAAGCATTAAATTGAGGCAGTTTATTAGACTACATAAATTAAATGACTTCAAAATGACTGCATTTTAACCTAACAAATGGACTAAAGACCATCAACTGCAACATTCGTATTATGTGAAACAAGCATAACCTTTTGAATAGCTCTACGAATAGAGTGAACATTCCATATCAGATATAATTCAAGAAGCTGCTAAAATAAGTTAGTCGTGTTGCATGTAAAAACAACAGTTTTAATAATATATGCCTGAGTGAGAGATTAAATTAAGAAAACCATAGTCTGCCTGTTGCTGCATGTTAGGGATGTACAACCATATTTCAAAACTTGAATTCAACTATTAATTAAGAATTACAAAATGAAGAGCCAGTAATACAATAGTAAGCTCTGTGGATTCATATTGATAGGTTGACAACTCTTTCATAGAGTGTTTATTGATAAAAAAAAAACAATGATTCAATGTTCTGGCGAATCTCAGAGGTAATTTTTGAAGGGAAAGACAAGTATTCCTGCACCCCCATGTGGGGGACACTCTCCACACACTCCAAACCTATATATACCTGCTCTGAGGACACATAACAGTGGAGAAAAAAGAAAGAACTCCACTGACGGCAAAAGGTGTTTTTCCCAAATTACATCAATTAGCTGGTATAATGCACAAATGTGGTTACCAGTGCCTTATATATAAGCAAACCTCTCCAGTGTAAAATCCTCTGTGGGAAATGCTCTGCATAGTCTCCCACTATTCACAGTTGCTTGAAGAGCTGCCAGTTTGTTCAGTGGACAGCACCACATTGCAAGTGGCCCTGCACATACTCAAAAAAGACAGCACCTCACACAACACATAACTCTGAAAATCATAATAGCCTCGCTTCCAAACTCATAAGGCAACAAACCACACAGCCAAACATTCAAGTTATTGGGGATTCCATTTTAAGACACACTGATTACCAGGCTAAACAAGGAGGAGATCACAGTGAGCTGTCTGTCTGGAGCCAGGATCCACCAGATCATGCATGCCCTAAGGGCCTTAAACCACAAGAACCAGTATGAAATCATCTTAGTCCATGTGGGCATAAATGACCTAAGACATACCTCACTGGACTATATGAAGAGAGACATGATGAAGATCTCCGAATATGTGTCCTAGAATCTAGCTGTGAGTAGCACCCTAGCTTCAACCAATGATGATGCCACCGTACCAGCAAAAAAAATGATTGACTTCAAAAAATGGCTTGATTTCTGGTGTCACAACAAGAGGCTCCAATATCTGTCAGCCTGGGGACACATGATCAACAAACCACAATGGTTTTCCAGAGATGGTTTGCACTTACCACCACTTAGCTTCCAGATACTGGCAAAAACATTATGTATCCCCATTGTGCATTTTTTAAGTTGTGCAATTTTGTTAAACCCTCCAGCATAACACAAATCACTCATGACCACCTAAAGATACTGCTGCCAAACGCTAGGAGTTTAAATAAAAAACTGCACTCCCTGGAAGCACTCCTCACCCTGGCTATCAAAGGCTACAATGCTTTTCATACATTTCAATCCCCTCAGCTAAGGATAAAACAAAGGGAAGAGGTGTCTCACTGTTCATAAAGGACAAGTACACTACTAGACTAGTCCAACAACATGACTTGCTTAAGCTGCTCCATGCCCAACTAACCATAGGTGCAACCCCTTATCATATCCTTGCTAGCTACAGATTCCCTAACATGAGTTTGGAAAACCACACCTCCTATCTAAACCTACTGGAATCTCTTAACATTCAGCCTAACACCATACTTATGGGTGACTTCAATTACCTCTCCATAAACTAGGAGACTTATATGACCCGTAATTCACTTGCTCAGAGGTTTTGGACTTTGTCAATGCAAATACCCTGGAGCAAGTAGCTCCCCAACTAGAGGTACAAATATCCTAGACCTAATACTTATGAACACTGGGGGAAGCTGCTCCCTCCTCCCCGTAAGATCTGACCATAAAAGCATCTCCTTTAGTATTAAAGTTAACTTACAACCCCCATCAAACTTCAAACCTGTTAAGAACTTTGCTAAGGCCAATTTCTTAAAACTAAGTGGCAGTGTATTAAACTTCCTAGTCTCTCTGAACCCGGATAACACTGAGGCCTACTCTGAGCTATATGCAGAGGTACTGTACAACCACATTCATAACTGCATAGAGGAAGCAGTACCTGTCTGAGTCAAACCTATGATTACTGGCAAAAATAAACCACCCTGGTGGACCCCTAACATAAATAGGCTATTCAACAAAAGGAAAAAAAATCCTCTCCAAAGCCAACAAGGAGCAGACTAATATGTGCAAAAAAGACACTCACCAGTCTAAACAAACAAATTAGACAGCTGGTCAAATCTGTCAAAGCAAACTATGTGGCAAAGATAACCTCCCAGATGAAAGATAACCATAAGTCTTTTTTAATTACGTTTGTAACCTCAAGGGAAATGGTCAGCAATGTGTCACGTTAATCATGAACAGCAACACTTACACCCAGCCCAAAACTATAACAAACCTGCTGGCCAAGACGTTCATTTCAAACTCCCCTCCCCATCACCTCCTACCACACCCAAAGAAATACCAACTGCCATCACCCTACCAGTTATTATGAGGGAACAGGTCCTTACTGTGCTCACTAAAACCAAAAACACAGCCTCCATGGGTCCCAACACCATTCCAGGATGTTTCTTAAATAGTTTAAAACTGAATCTATCAGGGCCACTATAAATCCTCTTTAGCAACATTCTCTGGACGGGTTGTGTCCCAGAGTAATGGAGGACTGCAACAATCTGTATGAGGGGAGCCCATCAAATGACCCAGGGAACTACAAACCCATAAGCTTGACCAGTCTTATCTGCAAGGCCATGGAGAGAATTACCATGGACCTGATTAATAATGACATAGGCATTCTCCAAAAACTAGACCAGACTCAATTTGACTTTGTTAAAGGGAAGACTTGCTTGCTAAATCTATTAGACTTCTCCAAGAAAGTCATCAGGGCCATGGATGAGGATAAAACAGTACACACTGCTTATCTAGACCTGGCGAAAGCTTTTGACACAATCCCCCACTCAGAGATCATAGATAAACTTACTGAGTTAGACATAAATCCCTATATCATCAGATGGATAGTCAGCTGGCTCACTGACCGGACGCATGTTGTCCAGATAGATGAATCCACTTCCAATAAGACACCTGTTACTAGCGGTGTCCCACAGGGCTCAGTGTTGAGACCTCTCCTGTTTGGTATATATTTCTCTGAAGTGACGGCCAATGTTGGAGGCCTCTGGCTCACCAAGTTTGCTGATGACTGTAAGATGGGAGTAATCACTGAATCCCCAAATGATGTTAACATCTTACAAATGGTCTAAAAATTACAAATGACTGGTGCCAAAACCATGGTCTGAAATTAAATGCTAAAAAATGTGTAATCTTACCTTCAGTAAATCAGATATCCCTGCAGATTATATTGATAGCACACCCCTAAAAGTAGACCCAGTGGTCACAGATAGATAGTAACCTGAACTTTGACCACCAGGTAGCTACAGTAATGAGGAAATCCTTCTGTGTGGCTCAACTTATAAGTAAAGGCATGGCATCAAGGTCAAAGGACATCACAGTGCCATTATACTCAGCCCTCATCAGGCCCGTAATCAAGTACAATGCTCCCTTCTGCAGGTACCTAACCAGGCACTTATACAGAGTTGCCCCAGAGGTTTCTCACTAAAAAATACAAAGCGTAAGCTACATGTCTTATGCAGACTGACTAAAGGCCCCATCCCTTTACTCTCATATCATTTATTGAGAGGTGACTTATGCCTCTCTGATCTAGCCCTGATGAAAATGTTACATATTTGCAAAAAAAAATTGTATGAGGGTTACAAGCTCCAAGGACCTTTGCCTTATTTGTGACTCTAACAGAACTTGCTGAAGAGACAGAGTCATATCCCAAAGGCTACCTCATCTATGGAATAGACTTCCCATCTTCATAAAACAAAGCACATCCCTCACTCTCTTCAAAAAGAATGTGGTAAACGGATGGGGGACTGTAAATTCATTCCTGGGGTACTGGGGTCTATGTTCACCACCTGCCACCTGCCGAGGAATAAGATTCTTCAAAATCTCTTACCTGTTCTTTCACTTGTCAGGCTATTCAGATCCTAAGATTAAGCAACACATATCTAAGGTTTGGATGTCCTGCTTACTAAATAAATTTAATCAGCTCTGAAGTAATTTCACATACTTCTTCTGAGTGATTGCAAGTTACGGGTTGTTTGTTTACCTGTCAAGTGCATATGTTTAACTATCTAGGTTGGATTTTAACTAGCATATTGTGGAAAGTTTAATGAGTTAAGTCATTTTGCTGTTTCTAATTTATGCTCTTACTTCTCACTTACACTGTTAAAGCAAATTGCTCCAAATGTGAGCTGAATTTGCTTACATTCCTTTTTTAGTTTTAGTTTTTTAGTTTTTAAATGCTTCTCTACTATTGGACAATAGAGTAGTTAACTATGACTTTTTTTTAACTTGTACTCGTGAGTTCTACTGGGGACTTGTAATGACAGAAGTAAATAAAATGATTGCCTTCATCCTTACATCTTTGCTCTTATTAAATATTAAATATTGTCACAATACTTAGAACTCTGCAGCTGCAAAAAGTTATTAAACTAGAGGAAACCTGGTATGCCCAATAAAAACATTTCAGTGATGAAGAAACTTAGAATAATACATATTTAGTTGCTACCTACAGGCAAAAAATGCATGTTTGTTTTATATTTATTAATACGTTAAGTGGGTAAACTCACTAGCCTTAAACATAGCCTCACAGGAGTGACCAGGGAAGCATTGACTTGTTCAGAGTTTCATAGAATCATAGGATCATAGGAGATTACTAGGCTATCAACCCAGAGGTCATTTTAAGCTTAGCCGTTTCAACCCAATGGAATACTATAGAGGTACTAGTCAATACCCAAGACTGCATTTAGTGATGACTGCCCATGTCCAGGAGGGGTGTGGGCACTATCACTGGTAAGAATTTATGGTGCCCCATCCTCTCATCCCGGTTTCTCTTGAACAGTGTCATAGAGGTTCTCTTTTTCACATGAACTGGTAGCCTGCTCCAAAGATGCAGCAGTCAATGGGAGATAAATATGTCCCTCCAGCATGTCCTATTTAAGTCGCAGGCCATATTTAAATCCCTGGAATGGGTAGCTGTAGACTCATTTGATTTACGGATATGCAATAAGTTCATTACATTTGGGTCTTGGGTTGCTCTGTAGGCCAGGCATAAGTCTCCCCTAAGACATTGTAATATTCAAGTGGTGGCTCAGAGAACCATTAATAGTCACACCACCTAGTTCATTCACAAGCTTCTTTATTAATGTTTTGTGCTATAAAATGTTTATATGCTGAAATAAAAAATAGGTAACATGTTGAATATGTAATAATAAATTGGATAGAATACAGAGGTGGAGACAATAAACCTGCATGGAAATTGAAAGAGAATGGTTACACAATCTGATCTCAATCCCTCTGTTTTATTTATTTATTTATACGTTGTTGACTAGGTTAGTATCCTCTTTTTCAGGGGAGGACTGAGGGGGTATTTATACCACTAGGGGGTATTTGGCCAGGCCTCAGGGAACTTTCCCTACTCTTTTCGATAAGTGGTATGAGATTTGTAACATTCACCTAAGCTACTGGCAACTCAGGCAGATGGGGCCTTGGTTTAACTTCTAATCTAAAGGACAACACATTCAGGAGTGCAACACTGCCCTTATGCTGCACTGCAGTGTCAGCAATCAATCTACCTGGTGTGAGACTAGAACCCACAACCTTCTGCCCCAAAGGTGACTGCGTTAGTTGTTGTGCCACTGACACTGCACTAGTATGCCCTGGAATTCTGGTTTATCTCTCTCTCTCTGTCTCTTACTCTGTCTCTCTCTCAAAATCTCTTTCTCCAGCTTACCTGACAACTATTCTAGTGCTCAGAAAATCCAGGTTCACTTACTAGTTCAGGTGATGAAGAAGTCTGCATGGAAGAGGTTAGAGCAAGAAGCAGATGATGGATCACCCATCCCAGCTGGTACATATCTCATTGCTGGAATGACACCTGGTAGTCAGACCACTTGCATACTTCACATGAGAGAAGATGGGGTACAGAGGGGAAGTGGACATGCCAGGGAAAGCAGGATAGAAGGTGGTCAGAAGCATGCACCCACATAAAGGTCAAACACAGCAAGCATTGTACTGTGCTTACCAGCAAACAAGGGTGAGGTAGGAGCAGAAGATCAATTCTCTTGACTCTTGTAGGATGATGTCATGATCCCCAGCTGGTACTTCTCATGCCCACTGCTCCCAAACACTGAGAAAAATCTGAAAACAAATGGGTCAATGGGGAATTGTACCTGAAAGTCATCTGAAGCCCAGATGGGGGCAAAATGGATTAGAAATTCAGTACAATAACAGCTGCTAGCTCCTGGAGCTTATTATATACTGCACTAATATATGATGTGTATTTCAGTGGATAAAAACTGACTAAGGACCAGTGAGTGACAGCTTAATATAAAACACATAAGTGGTATACATACTATCGCTTGCTTTGTAGACTGTCATGTAAATTAATTTATCCTGTCATCATTCTGCATTGCTATGAATTCTTTTAAGACAAGCCCATGAGTTACTTATACCAGCTCAGTCAGTTCTGAACTCACGGCAAAATATACTAGTAAAAGGAGTATAGCTTTCATCCTGTGGGAGGGTGGCCTAATGGTTAAGGTGTTTGCCTTACAAACACAAGGTGCAGGGTTCGTGTCTCACAAGGGATAATTGGCTAAGCTTAAAATGGCTCGCAAGGGCAGTTAGCTTAGTACTAACCTATGAACCATACTTACGAATATTAACTATATATTCCAGTGCTTTATCAGGTTTGCATCTGTATGGACATTTCACACATAACAATGGTTTGTATAACCTCTAAGTATTAAAACTGTCAAGACACAATCATATGTTACCCTAATTGTCTAATAAGATGGCACAACTTCCACCACACAAAAGCAGCAGGCTGGTTATTTGATGTCAGTTTGGAAGAAAAGAAAAGATTATACAACCTTCAGCAGCAGGAAACCACTTTAACTAGACAATGAGTATATGCAATAACACTGGGCCGGGCTGTGCTGGATAAGACCAAACAGCTGATATGCAATAACGCTGGGCTGGGCTGTGCTGGATAAGACCAAACAGCTGATATGCAATAACGCTGGGCCGAGCTGTGCTGGATAAGACCAAACAGCTGATATGCAATAACGCTGGGCTGGGCTGTGCTGGATAAGACCAAACAGCTGATATGCAATAACACTGGGCCGGGCTGTGCTGGATAAGACCAAACAGCTGATATGCAATAACGCTGGGCCGGGCCAGGCTGTGCTGGATAAGACCAAACAGCTGATATGCAATAAGGTTGGGGCGGGCTGTGCTGGATAAGACCAAACAGCTGATATGCAATAAGGCTGGGCCGGGCTGTGCTGGATAAGACCAAACAGCTGATATGCAATAACGCTGGGGCGGACTGTGCTGGTTAAGACCAAACAGCTGATATGCAATAAGGCTGGGCCGGGCTGTGCTGGATAAGACCAAACAGCTGATTACAGACCCTGGTGGTATATTTACTGTTTGTCATTAACATTTATTCCACAGTTACTATGAAACCTAAGCAGGGTGGAATACGTATGTATGTGTTTGGGTGGGGCTGGGGAGTTCTTCCAGTTCACAGTGAAATTCAGACAGGCAGTGCTCTACTCCTGCATTCTCATTCCCACAGGGATGAGCATGGAATATATCGGCACAGTATAAGAATGGAAGGTCATTGCCCCCCCATACTTACACTAGATGCCCCCCCATCTTTACACTAGATGCTCTCATCAACAGAAGTGAGGTTGGGCTGGCAACTTTATAAAACTTTCTGCCCCTCATTTTTTTAATGTCTCTAAATCTTTTGAGTTTCTAATACCATGGTGGGAATGGGCCCCATTCCTAAGTCAAAGTACGATAAAAGTTCATGAAATTAGTATTGTTTCAATCTTTGACGTCAGCCAGAAGTGCTCATCGCAGCACCCGCAATGCGCCCAGTAATGACTCCTGTAATTTGTATGGAGTTACATGCATTGGTAACGTATCGAACATATCTAAATGTGATTTTAGATTTTCTTTTATAAAGACCCGTTACTCCTACTACTATTGGAACTATCTGGGTATCTTTCTTCCACATGGCTCTCATTACTGCCTGCAAATCCTGATATTTTATGACTTTGTGTCTCTTTGTATGCAAGACACTGTTGTCACTGGGTGTGGTGATTTCAATGATCAATGATACTTTTGTCTTCTTTTCATGGACCACTGTATCCGGTTTTCTAGCATCTGTCTTTTGAACTGTTGGTAATGGATGATCCCATGTGATGTAACGTCTTCATTTTCTATGATGCTTTGTGGCTCAAGTTTCCAGTGATTTTCAACCACTTCAATACCATAATGTTTGCACAATCCCCAGTGCAGCAGTCTTGCCACATTATTATGCCTTTCAGTATACAGTCCTTCTGCCATCAGTATGTCACAACTAGCAATGAGATGTGCAACTGTTTCCAATTCTGTTTTATAAAACTTACATTTGTCTGATTCTCCCACATGTTCAATGAACTTTGTAAAACAACATGTAAATAGCCCACTATCTTGGGCCACCAATATTAACTTTCATCTCTTTGTTTGAATTTGCATCTCCTTAACCATTCCTGCATTCTTTCCGGATCAACATGAGGTTTTTCCAGAAGTTTTCTATACTTGCAACTATATTTATGCATTTTCCACATTTCTTGCCTTCCCAGTTGGTCCTTCACCTTATATTTTTTCTTTTGTTTTTTTGGCACATTCAGTTGCTGCCTGATTTTTATCTACTTGTGGTTGGATTTCCATTCCTGCTTGACGCCAGTACGCTTGTGCTAGCCTAAGCAGGGAAGTCATCTTAGATTTGTTCTCCTCCTATTTCAAAACTTTCACTACATTTGGGTCTTGTGAGGTCAGCAGATATGTGTGGAGTCCCATGATTGCCGATCTATACATGCAATCAGTTTCAAGGATGCCCATCCCTCCTTCAGAATGGAGAATATATAACCATAGCAAGCTTTAGGCACCAGCTAACCCTGCGGTTGCTGGGGGCCCCCTGTTTCTGGGGGGCCCCCAATCACAGCAAGTTTTCTTATCTTGATATTTTGTAATATGTCTGTCAAACTAGCAAAAGCTAGTACAGCAATCTTGTATAGTTAATAAACCAGGTGGCAATAGTTCTTATTTATATCTCCTTTAAAATTCAAAGATAACGTTGGTGGGTAATAATTCTTATTTATATCTCCTTTAAAATTCAAAGATAACTTTGGTTGTAGTAACAGTGTGTCATCAAGTAACAAGCTTCACAATTCCATTAAATATTTTACCACTGAAAAAGTACCTCTGGCTTAGTTAAACCTTGCTTGGTGGACAATCTCTCCACTAAAGCCAACACAGACGACTAGGTATCTGCAATACCTGTGGCTGCAAGGGGGCCCCTTAATCATCCTTGACTGTGTGAGGGCCCCACAAAAGTAGCTGATGGTTAGGAAAATGAGGAAAAAATGTATTCATTTCCTGATTATGCTGTTTAACCTGAACAGGGTTGTGGTATGTTAGGATAAAGCTGATAATGAACATAAGCTAAGTAAGGAGTAGGGAGATAAGCAGGCATAAGTGACTGACTCCTGATTTGAGTGCAAATCTTGAAAGAAGAGCTGATGCTTCTGATCTTCAGAGATATTTTTGTTTTCTTTCAGGGAGTTTTATAAATGCTGCTAGAACACCAGATACTACAACTCTCAACTTCTTTACTGAAGAATTCAGTACAACACCAAAAATAATAGCAGAATAAAGCCTCAAAATCAGGAACACATTTTAAATATTACTCTAATTCACTTAAAAAAGTTAATAGAATAATATCTTTTGCATCAATATACATTTTTGGATAATTCAAAGCATAAACCTCTGATGCCTGGAATTATTGACTGTCTGTATTCCTGAATGATTTATTAGCAAATCAAGATGTTTATGAAGGACAGAGCAAAATTATGAGCAAAATCATGGAAGGTCTGTAAAATAAGAGACAGTGACATTTGCGCATTTCTCCTTACCAAGGTAAGTAAAAGTGACTTCCCCCTGCTGCTGTTTGATTGTTATACACTAAACTGGTGTGGCAGTGCCAGTACTGCACAACGTATTGCTAGTTGCTGAAATAAGTACAAGACTAGTATTGCTGTGGCTTACAAAACTAGTATCGCTGTGGCTTTTGTGTGTGTTTGTAAAAAATATCACTGATTTTTATCTCTGCATACACCCAATAATGCCAAGATACATATGGGTATCAGTGAAAAATGTAGCTAGCAAGTCATTGTATTTCAAAAGTAATGCATGAAATATGTCACAGAACATTCAGGCAACTTAATCTTCAAGGAGACTGGTGGCCCCCACTCCCAGACTGTATAAATTGATACAGGGGACTCCCTTAATAATCCTTGACTGTGTGAGGGCCTCACAAAAGCTATTGCTGGTTGGGGAAAAATGAGAAAAAAATGTATTAATTTTCTGATTACACTCTTTAACCTGAACAGGACTGTGATTTGACACTGTTAGGATTAAGCTGATAATGGCCTCTGCTCTCATCTGCACTTATTCTAAAACCAGCCCTGCTCAGATGTGTGTGTACAGAAAGCTGCTGTAGGTTTTTTTTTGGGGGGGTTACTTCTTTAATTTTCATTTCAGTCAAATCATAGAGGTGTACACATAAGGTGATTACTGTTTATCTTTGGGCTGAAGACAGTGTGGTCATTGTTTCTTTTAGTTTTTTTCACAAACCTCAGAGGTGTATAAAGAAGGTTACTATAACTTGTGTAGGGACAGTGTACTGTCTATGAGAAACAAAGTAAAATACATTACTGTCATCATTATTTGTTCAATATCACATCAGGCAGGTATACAGGTAGCTTTCATTGATGGTTAGGGTTGAGGGGTGAGAAGTCACGCCATGTATATCTATGTCAGCATTCAACTGAAACACATGACTCTGGCAGTTTGAACCTCTGCTTTCATCCCAGTCTAACACCAGAGGGATGCATAGGCAGTGACTGTCTTTTTTGGGAGAGTTAGTGAAGCAGACCATATTCCTAGACGGGACCTCTGTATACAGACAGCAAATAGCTTGCTTGTTATGAGCTACTATTTTGTCATCTTTGAATATTAAGCCTTGGGCACAACTTATATCTTCCTTGAAAGAAAAAAAAGACTGAAATTCTTTTATTGCTCATGTTTTTTGTTTATGGCACCTTTGACTTAAAAGGTTGGGAAAATGCTCTAAAATGCATCACAACCCTATAACCCTATGGCTTCCTGGGTCCCGGCTTAGTGATTTATTTCCTAAATGGTTATTACTGTGCAGTCTTGGTCAGGAAAGGTGTGCCGAAAGGTTCCAAGGAAAACTTAAGCTGAACAGCAGCAATGAATTTCCTTCTTAATCGTAATTTCTTTTCAAGACAACACTGGATGAAAAGATTATGTAAAAAGAAAAAAAATAAAATCCACTTTAGAGCATATAGACAGCATTTCACCTAAGTCCAGACCTGTACATAGAGTTGCTAGAATGTATCATTGCTGTAACTAAAATGCCAGTAACTGTGAATGTCCCTATATGACATGGACGAATATAGAGTGGTACATACACCTGGTGTACTATAAGAGCATTGTAGCTACAGGTAAGTCTGTACATACTACTGCTAAAAGTTTGCAGCATGAACTAAAAGGCTGCTTCAGAGGGGTGGCAGTGACAGGGTTACTTTGACAGAAGTGCCTAGGGAGCCCCCAAACTTGATATTTGCTGGGGGGCCCCAAAATGCTAACACCGGCCCTTTATATAACCTTAGTATGCAATGACGTTTATATATCATTTGGTGAGCATGAAGCATCCTTCTTGTTTTCCTATCTAATCTATCCAACACGTTTTGGGGCCAATCAATCACTTCAAAACTGTACATTAGGACAGGAATACCAAATTGGTTTATATCTTGGATTTTGTTCCTAGATGTCAATGCTGTTTTCAGGATTAATTTAAGTATTCTAAAGTATTCCTTACTAAGTTTTATTTGCATTTGTTCATGTTTTATTGTTGATCCTTCTGTCCCTCCCTGTGTGATTCCCTTACTAAGAAAGGAGGTTAGACATATATTTCATCTTCAGAGTAGGCGACGGAGAACCTAACATAGTTCAACTCCTGTCCACTGGTAGTAATACACACAATTTGTCCACTGTACTTCCAGTATACCAGCAACACTGACAGCTGTTTTTATAAACTGATGGATACACAGACAGAAGTCTCTGTAAGATCCTAATGTCTTTCATGATCATGCCTGAGACATGACACTGTTTCCCCCTTGGAAGTTTGGGAAAATGAATCAGCTCATATGAAAAGACAAAACATAAGAAACATGAAAGCGGCCTCCTGTTTTACCCCTCCCTTAAATGTTGTACGGATTATGGATTCGACTGGCCCAGGAGAGATGACAGTGAGGTTACTGCTGAACGTGTAAAAGAGCACTTCTTTTCTATGTGCTCAGTGTTCAAAAAGTACAGCATCATGTTTACAATCTGTTTTTGAATCTAAAATTGTATCCTAAACTTTAATAAATCAAAAGCTACATTCAGCAAATGATCACTCTCATGAATTTTTTCCCAGGAAAAACTAACTGATGGACTAACCTAGCGACCATCATAAGAACCACAAAATTTAAAATTCACCCAACTAAATATACCAACTCTGAGATTGCGCTACAGTGGGGAAAAGGGCAAATTCCTGATGTTGGCCAACAAGTTAGTTTCCCTGGGAAAAATTTGCGGAAGTGATTGTTTGCTGAATTTAGCTTTCAATTTATTAAGTTCAGTGAACAGGGATTCTCTGTTTAGTGTTTTTGACGTAATGATATAGACCCTTTAGAAGGCATGTTTTTGTTTCCAAAAGACACGGAGAAGGAGCTGCTATTGGAATTATTATTATTTTTTATATTTATTTATTTGGGGTTCTAGACCTAATCAAATGGAAAAGGGGGTAATTATATTGTGACCATAAAGATGGTAGACTAGAGTTAAATAATCCTGTAGTACGTTTAGTGCCATTACATGTTCATTGGAAAGTTTTGACAAAAATTTATGTTGAGGTGAAGGACTATGTGGGGTAAAATAATTTTAGAAAAGTATAAAGGACATAGGAATTGAGTAGAAAAAGGAAATGTCTGTGCATATAAATGAAAAAGAATTATTATGAAATTCTTAAGAGATGGGATTTTATCCATTTTAAGATTGGATAAAAAGGGTGGTATGAAGTTATAATGGAGACATTTTATTATGTTAAAATGTGGTAGAATAAGGAAGATAAGCTTAGGAAATTAAAAAAAACAATTAAAAGGAAGCAGGATAGATTTAAACATGTTTTAGTAAAAGCAAAAAGAAGACAGACCACATAGGGTATGCAATATAGAGGAAACAACAGAACATTTATTTCTTGAATGTGCGAGAATGAAACAGATTTGGGCTTTCTGTTAAGAGGAATTTCATAAAGAAATATTTCATAAAATGAATATGGACATATTGGGATATTAGTGTTACAAGGATTTGAGAGGGGAAATTATATATTGGAGAGGTTCTTGATTACTATAGTTTAGAACACTTGTAAAATGAGAATTAAAGAACTTTTGTATAAGCGGATGTGGGATCCTTACATTGTTATGAATAACATTAAGAAGCAGATGTGGAAAAAGGGAAGTGGTGGGTAATGTGAGGGTATGATGTTCTTTTTCTAAATAATTAATTTTTATGGTGTATTATTATTATTTATTTATTTTATTTATAATAAAATTATTTATTTTTTGTATTTTTGAAAACTGATGTGTAAATAGATGAAGGTGTGTTTAATAAAGCCTGTACTCTTTTCAGTATGTGCCATGGGATCTTTTACATCCACCTGTGCTACCATTAGCTCATGCAGATGGGGCCTCAGTTTAACATTTCATCCAAGCGACAACACAGTCAGGAGTGAGATTTGACAGAGATGTTGGACCATAAGAAATTCAGCCAACTAGTTTAGCACTTTATCAGAAAGGACAGAATATCTGAATGTGGTCCTACCCAAAGGGGGGGGGGGGTCAGTGTAATTCAGGCAAAGGCTCCATTAAACAATGATGTGTGCATTGCATAATTAACGGTGGGTAAAAGCGTAAGAAAAATACGGGCAAAGATAACGGTGTGTGATCTTAGAGATGTCGATTATACTAAGCCAAGGAGAGGACTAAAATTAAGTAAGGTGACTCAGAAAAGAGTTGGAGCCAAATAAGTTAAGGAACTGGGTCAGGGATGCAGCAGTCACAACTACAAATAAGGGACAGAGGAAGAGGTAAAACATGGAAGTCCAATTTAGCTACACCGAAAGGGAAGGCTGGTGTTTAGGGCAAAGAACAGGGCATACAAGAGATGGAAGGGAGCAATGGAGTTTCTATATAGCAGAAAGAAAGAAGGAAGTATCAGATCTGGCTAGGCTGAACAAAGATGGAAGGGTGATCACACAAAACTAGGAAAAATAAAGGTACTGAATAAATATCTTGTTTATTATGAAGTAAAGCACAAAGAGGGTGCTATCCATGGCTGGAAGTAGGGCACACTGGGGAGAAAAATAAGAAGAAGGCGATTGAGAGGAAATTGTTTGGGGACCAGATAGCCTCCCTAACAGGGTCCTCAGGAATATAGCCAGTATGCAGGCAGATCTACTGTCAGACGTTTTAAATACATCAGTGACCAGTGCAAAAGTGCTGAGTGACTGAAAACCAGTAAGTATGATACCGTGTATAGAGACAAAGCTGGAGAAATCCGAGGTGCTGCAGTCTTTTAACACTGACATGGAAAGTTATAAGAGAATCCTGAGGGAATCCTTGGTGTCTACAGGGCAGCAACGTCCAGGTCAACAACCAGCATGTGTTCATGGCAGAAGAAACTGTCACTCAAACTAAATACAGTATTTTTTATTGGGTTACAAAAGAGCTTGACAAGGGGGGGTGGAGTGTTAGTAAAAGGCTTGACAAAGTCTTACACAGGGAGCTATTAGCAAAGATGGTGGTTAAGGTTAGGGGTTAGGGGTTACATCTATTGAATTATGTTGCAATCTTGCAAAAAGAAAGTAAGTAAAAACAGGGCTATAGTGAAAGGGGAAATGTCAGAAAAGATGAAAGTGATAAGTGCAGAACTGTAAGGGTGAATCCTGGATCCGGTATTCTTCAACGTGTTTGTTTCAAACTTATCTTACAGAATAAAGAACAAGGTCATCCTCTCACCGAACAAAATCCTGTATTATGTGCAGCAGTAGAGGACGGAGAATAAACAAGGATTTAAGAAGGTTGACCCAACAGGGTCAAAGGTGGAAGCAGAGAATGCAGATCAATGCAAAGTACTATATCTGGGCCACAGCAATCCCAATGTGAAGTATCAGCAGTATGTGTGGGCCAGATGAATGCTGAGATGGTATTCTCAGGTGAATAGTTTTCAGTAGTAAAGAGGCCATTCCACCACTGTACACCTTGACAGGCTACTCCATGATTAGTGTTGTGCAGAGTTCTGAGAGCCATATTGGCAGATGGATATCAGACTGCTGAAAGAAATCCTAAGGGAAGCCACCAGCTTGGGGCAGTAGACCAGAAGAGAAATCCAAAGGAAAGCTACCAGCTGGGAGCACGGGACAGATGGGTAAGGATCTGGCTAAGAGACTGAAGAAGCAAAAGCTGTTCACACTAAGGACCACAAAAGACAGACAGCTAATAATATGGGACTTGGGATCATGTGAAAGAGATCAGCAGGGGTTGGACAGGATAAATAGATGAGGAAGAAGTGGACACAGGAAGCAGATTGCATGGACCAGCTACTCCCTGGATGTATGAAAGTGTTTCTTCAGGGAAAGGGTGGTAAACACGTGGACTGGACTACTAGAATAGGTTGTTAAGAAGACGTCAATGGAGACGTTCAAAAGGCTATAGAATGGGTGAAGAAGGCATAGTGAAGAAGATGGGTATGGTAGGGAGACAGAATGTTGAATACACTTAAAAAGACAGACTAAATAGGCTTATTGTCTCCTGCCATCAAGTAGATGTAATGAAATGTAATACAATATCACTGGGATCGGGAAATTAAAGAGTTAATGGGGTGCTAAAAGGATTAGCCATTCAGGCTGGGGAGGATGAAACTTGCTGACAATGTCTTCAAGCTTGTTGGATGAGCCAAAGCCGAATGTACCATGTCACTGCATTGTTATACGAACGTTTCCTAAAACATGTATCTAAGATGTCAGCTTAGGATCTTCAATCTTTCTGAACTTGCTGTTGTTTTTCTGCTGTGTACACAAACCTTAGAATAAACACAGATGACTGCAGTCTAAAGCAGGAATGGAGATATTGTTCAGTTATAATAGACAGTTATTATTAGTCGGATGTTTTATCTTATTCAAAAATAACGACCTAGTATAATCTATAAATGCAATTTTTTTATTGGATGTTTTCTTTATGGGTCACAGCTACTAGCCTGATGAATTTACCCATGCAACAAAATTAAATAAAGCAATAATGTGCTGAATATTAAAATGTTACAATGTCTAATTGAGATTTCTGCAAGCAAGGTCAAAAAAGCATATGAATGCTCAGGCAACAAATGACAAAGTAAATGAATAACCTGTGATATGCTGCTGTGGATTTCAATAAACTTTCATTTTATAAAAACAGTGAAAATAAAAAAAAAATTGCAGTTTTCATGGAAAATTGATGTTCTTAATAAAAAGCAACCTATGGGCATGCAGAAAGCATGCAACATTCATATGCCACTGTAATGTTTTGTGAAAAAAAATTACCTATTTCCAGTTATTATTTATTATAGTGAAAAGAACTGCCTTGGGCAAAACTTTCATGCTGCAAACATCTGTAAACTGTGCCATCAAAATGACCTCTGAATGTAAGCCAGAAAGTTGTCTTATGTCATGGGACTGTTTTGTGCAGTAGTTTAAAATCTAGCCCTCTGACCGGAAAAATAAGAAAGTAAAGAAAATGTCAAAACAATGGCAAACAGAACCAGGATGGATGGAGTTGGTGTGTGTGTGTGTGTGTGTGTGTGTGTGTGTGTGTGTGTGTGTGTGTGTGTGTGTGTGTGTGTGTGTGTGTGTGTTTGGTGCAAGGACATTATTAAATAACTATAATTTCCAGTTTATTAGACTAAAATTTGACAAAGTAGGTGCAGACAGTGTCTTAACAAGAATGCGAGCTTTCCCACAGATTCAGCCTTAAGACACTGACTGCCAGAACAGTGGCAGACTAGTAGTTAAAACTTGAGAAGCCAGGCATAATTTGAGAAAAAATGAAAAAAGAAAAAAACAATCAGCCATATGACACCAGGCACGAGCTTTGTAAGGACTACACTTGCAGACAGTCCTTCTTGTTGTGAGACAGGTTATAATTATGGATCCTATTATTCGACTATATAGTCATTTCAAACACAAGAACCATCTTTTTACTATTCGGTGGTGCTCTAGCTCATAAAAAACACAGTTCTCCTAAGAAACCACTGTCTGTCTTTGCTGAATGAAAAATTAAATGCAGAAATGTATAATGAATTTTGTTTTGAAGTTTACAGCATGTATACCTCTCAACTGTCCCTGATTTTGACTCCGTTTTTAGCTCTGTCCCTCTTAATCCCTCCTAAAACTAGTGATTTTGGAGGAAAGGTGGTGAATTACACAATGCAATAATTAAGAGTTATATAGACTTCTTTTACTTCAGAAAATGTATATTAATTCATGTGCTGTGGTAGCGTTGTCGCCTCACAGCAAGACGTTGTCCCGTTCGATTCTCAGCCAGAGCGTCTTCTGTGGAGACATGCGTGAATAGGCATACCTTTGTTGAAGGTCAGCACGTAAAAATCAACTGCCAATTATTAGCGGACCAAAGTTCCGCTGTGGCGACCCCTAACCGGGACAAGCCGAAAGACACAACAACAACAACAGCAACATGCTCTGATTCTGTCAATGTCTCAAGTTAATAGCACTAAGATTTTAAAAGTGTCCATGACTGACCCTGATTTCTTCTGGATTTGTTCCTGATTCCGTTGAATTTTTTCACTGACTGGTTGAGAGCTATGCAGTATGTCGACCTTCTAAATAAAATTTGATGACTCCTGTATCAGTTGAGCACTGTTTCCTCATATGCCATCACTTTTTCTTCAGAAAAGAATAGGCAACCTAGTTGCAAAATGCTGAGGGACAATGTTACATAATGTTAGTTTTAACAGGTAACACAGTTACACTTGTGGGAATAGACTGTAAAAATGGAAAAGGAAAACTGAGTTTAGATTTGATTAGGTTCTTGTTGCATATTATGTAACATATGTTCTTAAATGATTAGAAATATAAAAATATGCAGACACTGCTCCCACACATTACCCCCCTACACACACACACACACACACACACACACACACACACACACACACACACACACACACACACACACACCACTTAATTTTTGATTTAGCCTAGGGCTATAATTTATGCCCTTAGATTTAGCCTTGACCCTCCTAGATTGCCTGAGTTATATACATTATTAAATAACTGAATTAAGCTTGTATAAGATTCCTTACTGTTAAGTAGTATCGCAAAGCTTTCTATTACAAAAAATAAGAAAATGCTCCTGTTTTGGCCACTCTTATGATATGTAAAAGCCAGTGCTCTATTTTTATTGATGAGAGTTTGTAATTTGTTTGCAAGTGGCCTGAAATGTTCAAAATTTTGTTTTCATATATATGTGCACCATTATAGTATTTATTATCCAGGAAATTCCAAAAGGGTAGAGCCCATGCACAGTGAAAACACAGAGATAAACAGCCAATATATGATTTATCAAATGATACAACCTATCAGTTCACAGTAAAGACAAACATACAGCAAGGATGTACAGGCCCGATAATATCCCAGTCAAGGACCCCCCACCCCCCAGTACTGGAACTACTACCAGTATTTAAGGCTCGGGGCTCAAACAAGCTTTTGTTGCAGAGAAATTTGATTTGTCTTAAAGGTCTTAGAAAATCTAACAGAAACAATACCATCTGTCCATTAGGAAGTCTTTGTTTCCTTTGGCACCAAATCAGGGTGGTAGTAATTACCGCCAATATTTTTCTACCTCACCTTGCTTGGGAGCTTCCTCCCAACATATAACTTGGCAATAAAAATGTTCTTGTTCACCAAATCTTAGGTACATCATTTCTTTTCATTCTGTAGGATCATTACAGCCTATTAAACTCACTGCTGCCTTGCTTCTGGCAGCTTTAATATATAACTCAAGGTCCAAAAACCTTAGTCCATCCCTGGACAGCGGTAATGCCAGGAACTCTGCACAAACCCTGTGGAGTGAGTCACCCCATATAAAACTGAATCCATCCATCTGCAATCCCTTTTTCGCACTTTTGCACATGGGTTGGGTGTTACTTCAACAGTGACAATCATCTAAAGCCATATAAAACTGAATGTTATTTAAAAAATCCCAAGCAAGTCCCCCAGAGTGAAACCAAGAACTAAAGAGTAAAAATGCACATCAACAAAACAAGTTTACTGTATGAACATCAATCAAGCTCTTTCAATTCAAAAGAACTTCATCAGAATATATCACTACACTCCATTAAAAGATATTTAAACCATAAAATCCAATCATGTGATGAGTTACAACCAATCAGAAATGATCAATAACATCAAATATATATATATATATATATATATATATATATATATATATATATATATATATATATATGTGTGTGTGTGTTACCCTTCAAAGAAGTCACTCACTGGCTTAATCTTGCAGTCTTTGTCAGTTCAAGACAAAGGTGGAGGTCATTTTATCTTGTAGTGTAATAACAAATTCTGATGATGTTCTTTGGAACTAAAGCACTTAATTGATGTTCATGCAATAAACATCTCTAGTTGGCTGCATATACTTCAGCATGCATTTTTAAAAACCAAGTGTTAGTTTCCTCAGCCTATCCAACATTGGGGAAGAGATACATCCAGGGATAGCTTGCTCAGGATAAAGAATCAAAAGCAGAACCATCCAACATAATGCCTGTATTTGCTGAAGTATGTCAAACACAGGTGTAGCGATGTCTTTATTAGTTTCTATACTTTTTGGAAAAAAAAAAAAACAGCTGTGACTGTCAAGTCACATGAGCTACAGATTGTGTTAGAAAAACATAAGGGTCTGCCATTAATCTGAGCTGCTGGTGGGGTCATATTAATCCTGACTGCTTCCATCTTAGAAATATTTCACTACAGTGAACTTATCAAGGGCTGACCATTGTAGCAAAAATGTTGTTGCTATTTCGTATTCCTGAATGAGACATAATTTAGATTAATTTATTTTGATACAACACACTAGGGCAGCAAAGGCTAATTTCATGGGAGTGACCAACATGGGCGACCGGTGTTCCACACCCGAGGTCAACCCCTCGCTGGTTAGATCTGACCATAAACTAATCACTCTGGATATCCACATTCCGTCCCCACCCCTGGTCAAAGAAACCACTGTGAAAAACTTTTCAAAAGTAAACTTCACATTACTTAAGACCGAGGTGGAAAGTTTCAAAGCACCATGTTAAAGGATAACGCTGTCCAAGCTGCAGAATCCTTTACTAATGCATTCTACGGGCACCTACAAGAATGTATGGATCGTGATATCCCAAGCAAAACCAAGACTCACTCCTCCAAGAAACGGAAACCAGTCTGGTGGACCCCTGCCATAAACAAGCTATACAATAGAAGGAGGAAACTAGAACAGAAAAGAGTAAAATCCCAAGAAGGGAAAACATCCCTGATCAGTATCAGCAAGAAACTATGATCCCTCATAAAATCATCCAAGGCTAGCATCGAAAGAAAAAATTGCCAAAGACTCAAAAGATAACCACAAGGCATTCTTTAGCTATGTCAAGAATCTAAGTGGCAATTCTCAGATCTGCTCGGAGTTAGCGCAGAATGGTACAAAATATACTGAACTGACTGATATCGCCAACATCCTGGCAGACAGATTCAGTGCAAACTTCACCCTCCCCCTCTCACCCCCAAAAGGGCTCATAACCATACCAGAAGAAAGAAATGCCCCTGAAATCACAGACACTCAAGTTAAAACAGCCCTCTCCAAAGCCAAAAACATAGCATCAGTGGGACTGAACAGTGTCCCAGGCTGTGTCCTACACGAGTTCAAAGATGAACTAACCCCTCACCTAAACACACTGTTCAAACTCAGCCCCTCCACAGGCTATGCACCTATAGAGTGATGCACAGCAACTGTTATTCTGCTCCACAAAGGTGGAGTCACAACAGACCCCAGGAACTATCGCCCTATAAGCCTGACTAGCTTGGTCTGCAAGGCTATGGAGTGCATCATCATGGAACTCATTAACAGAGACATTGGGAACCTCCAAACACTGGACCCCACTCAGTGTGGCTTTGTTAAGGGCAGATCATGCCACCTGAACCTGGTGGACTTCTTTGAGACAGTTACCAAGGCTATAGATGAAGGAAAGGAGGTCCACACAGCCTACCTAGACCTCGCAAAGGCTTTCGACACCATTCCCCATTTAGGTATTATAGACAAGCTCACCAGCCTGAACATAAACCCCTACATCACGAGATGGGCTGCCAACTGGCTCATGGACAGAACCCACATGGTAAGCGTTGCGGGAGCTAGATCTGACTCTAAACCAGTTACAAGTGGTGTATCCCAGGGCTCAGTCCTAGGACCCCTCCTGTTCGGCATATACTTCTCAGAGGTACAGGCAAGCACAGGAGGACTATGGATGACCAGGTTTGCAGACGACTGCAAACTAGGAGCTATAATTGACTCTCCAGCTGATACAGACATCCTCCAAAAGGGTCTCACTGGGACACATACCTGGTGTCAAAACCATGGCCTCAAGCTAAATGCCAAAAAATGCATAGTCATCCCCTTTGGAAAAAAACAAAGTACCCACAAACTACTACATAGGTGGTAGCCCCCTAAATATGGAAGATGAAATAAGGGATCTGGGGACCCAAGTAGATTGTAATCTCTCCTTTGATAATCACATTGCCAAAGTGGTTAGAAAATCAAATCCTTCTATGTGACCCACCTAATCACAAAAGGGTTCGCATTCCGATCAAAAGAGGTGCCCCTCTACGCATCACTCATCAAACCCATCATAGAGTACAATGCCCCATTTGGGATGTGCCTTACAAGACACCTGCAACAGCTGAAAAGACCACAGAAGTACCTCACCAAGAGGATCACTGGCCTCAAACAGATGCCCTATGCAGCTCGACTGAAGAAACTCCAGCTGTACTCGGTTCCATACCGCCTACTCAGAGGCAATCTCTGCCTGACATACAAGACCATGTCCAACCCAGAATTGATGGACATGCTCCACCTAAAGAAAACTATATCCCCTCGAGCCACAAGCTCTAGGGATCTAAACCTCACCACAACACTAAATAGGACGTGCTGCAGGGATAGATTCCTGTCCCAGAGACTTCCCATGCTCTGGAACAAGATTCCAATCTACATTAGGCAGAGCTCCTTGCTAACCCTCTTCAAGAGAAACCTTGACGAGTGGATGGGAAACAGAAAGTTTACCCCGAGGATCACTTCAATGGCTCTGCTGGACAGAGGCACAGGGAACTAATCTACAGGGGGCGGCGAAAGCCAACACATTCCGGCTAGGCTTATAAATTCCTTCGGGCAGATAGCCTAGTACCTACCTATGAACCTATAAAATGTATCTGGAGAAATGCACTATCCACTCCAGACAAATATAAAATCCTATGGGTAAAAGAGTTATTACAGTAATAACTAGGGAAACCTGGTCAACCGTGTTGACTGCATCTACATATAATACTAAGTCCAGGAAGTACTGCTTTTTTTAACTGGCAATGCTTCTTCAAATTTTCTACACCCCAGCATGGGTGCTGGAACCAGAGAGGCAAGGGGGAGGAGGACCCCCCACACACACTTTTACAGCTGCAAGACCTGTTGGGAAAAATTAATGAAGTGGAGTTTTCAAGCTAATGTGGAATCCCATGCGGAAGTTAAACTAACTAAACTAGCTGTTCTTGTTCTCTTATTGCTCTGTGTTACAGGAGTTATGCTGCCGCTGTTCTGTTGGTGCTGCCAGAGCCAGAGTCATGCCAATAAGGAGGTGTGTGTGTGTGTGTGTGTGTGTGTGTGTGTGTGTGTGTGTGTGTGTGTGTGTGTGTGTGTGTGTGTGTGTGTAAAATATCCCAGTTAGGTATACCTGGTGGTTAGTGTTACTGAGGCTTGAATTCTCTACCCATACCATCACTTGTGATTCAGGGAGTTGAGTCCATAGCTCTCAACTGTCCAGATTTTCACAGAATATTTGGCTAACACTTTTGGTCTGTTCCTCTTAAAATTTGTGGTTTTCTGGCAAATTGGTGAGCTATGAATTCATTAAAGAATGATAGCCATTTATGTTTCAGTATTCCTATCTTTCAGGAAACACATGGTTACATATAACACTTTATTTTAGCAACTTTCTAAGATTATACAAGCAATATTTAAAATGTGTCCCTGGTTTTGTGCCTTTGCCCCCCTCCCCAAATAAATTTTTGCTTTTCCAGATTTCTTGTGCTGCGAAGTTGAGAGATTTAGTTGAGTGTCAAGTGGATTTTACAAGGAGCTGAGAGCTTCCAGGGAAGAGAAGTTCAGTGCTACTTATGCTAAGTCATTTGCATTGTTAGTAGCACAACAGGTAACATACTTGTTTTTGATGCAGAAGGCGGTCGGTTCTACTCCCACAGTATGCAGATGGATCACTGATATTGTACTATGTTGTATTTTAAAGGGAATGGATGTTGCAGTCCTATGAATGTCCTCCTTTGGAGGAGTTACCTAGTAACTATGTTTCTGTTATCAGTTTGCCATCCATTCCACATTGCAAAATTACTAGCTTAACATTTTGTTTAATGTAGCATAGGCAATTTATTCTTCAAGGGCAACAGGTGAACAGATGCTCTGAGGTGCAGTTTACAACTTTCTTCCAACCTTTTGATCCAGTGATGGTCTGAGCAAGAATTGCGCACAGAAAAGAAATTCAATACTACTTTTTATTTCAAGGAAGGAATAACTTGTATCCAAGTTTTAATGTTCAAAGCTGTCCAAACTTCACTTCACAATAAACTGAGAAGACAAATGCTGGTGAGGATACATATATCATAGCTGGGAATAGTAGCTGCCCACTATCCATCCCCCACCTGAAAGTATTTAGTCACGTTCTGTGACTCCACCTCTGATGTTAAATTGGGATTAAAATTAAGGCATAAATGCCCACAATTATATTTTAAGCTGCTGCTGTCATATTTAGATACAGCATTCCTCATCATCTCCTACCCCGAAAAGACAGTCACCTTCTACTTACTATTCTGCTGTCAAACTGGGACAAAACTAAACAAACAGAATGCAACATATTTGCTGTCAGACATATATAAACAACATGGTTATTTACTCTCCCCCAAAAGATAGCCACCTGTATATGCATCATATGTTTGATTGTGAGGAAAATTAAAAAAAAAGAAATAAAGATTACAATAATATTTCCAACTTGTTACTTTTGTTATTTCTAGGGACAGTACAGTGCTCCTATGCAAGTCTATGCAAGCTATAGTGACCCTCTATGTACCCCTCTGAAGTCTGTGAGGAAAGTTAAAGAAATAATGACCACACTGCCCCCTGTCCAACACAAGATATAGTGACCTCTGAGGCTTGCAAGAAATGTTAAAGAAATAATATGGCATTGTCCCCAAACCCCCATATGAGTGCAGAGACTGTCTGTGTATACCTATGAGCAGGGCTAGTTTTTGACTAGGTGGAGTTCATGGCTGAGGCAATTAATAAGCCTATGTCAAAATCCACTTATGCAGCCTTGGTGTGTGGGGCTGTGATGATGTGAGGTATTACCAACTATGCCAGAAGAAGTAGGGCACTGGATGTGTAACATATGACATCACAGCTATCTGGAATTTTGCAAATAATTATATGTCATTTGTATATCAAACTGATTTGCACAGGTGCTGTGTTGAAAATGTATTTGTAAAGGTGTTTATGTTAAAAAAATGTACCAACAGTGGGTCCTGACTGTATTGTAATTCAATTAAATGTATATGTTTTGACAGAGGATACTGGAAGAGAAGAGGTTAATTGCAGCTCAGCTGCAGCTAACTTTGAAAAAATGTTCTGAAATTAAATTAATGGGCCTAGACCATAAAGATTGTATCTTACAGTTCTGATTGCAGCCAGAGATAAAATGTCTGGAAAAACAAGTACTAGGAAGCCTTCTGTATTGTCATTAGCAGTGAACTAATTGCTACTCTGGAAGAGTAGAAGTTTGAAATTGTTTTATGACTTCCAAAAGCTGCATCAGATCCTATCAAGCTCTGTGTGTGTATTATTGGCACATATGTGCTATATCCTGGCAGTTTCTAGCAATGGGGGGTTGCATGGGAACCAGGTGTCAGATGACCAGATGTATGTGATGTCATCCTGTAATCCATCACTAAAATAATGTTTTAATGCTAGCTGAGACTGAAGTCTCAGAAAACTCTGTATTTGGAACCTGACAAGGAAGGACCCCTCACCTACTTCATATTGCCTTGCTCTAGTAAGCATCTAGGGAATAATAATTCTTTAGATAAGTCAGAAAAATATAGTGAGATTAGTTAAGTATTGTTTTTTTTTCTGTAACTGTGTGAACCTGCCCACCTGTGATATTTTTAATATTTCCTATGATTTAAATTCTGGTGTTTACTGTAAATAGATATTTAGTATTTTCATGTTATTTTCCTGTTTATTGTTAAACATATTTAAACTTTCATTGTGGCTGTTTTTTTAGAGAACATTTTAATCTCTGAGAGTACTTATATATATTTGGTGACAGCTGGTTAAACTACCATTTGTATTAATATTAATTTCACTCAGTATAATTGGATATCCTTGTAACAGCCTTGGAGTAGCTGGCTTTGGAGTGTCTGGTGGTAGTGTAACTACCTTATAGTCTTGGAAGAAGGAGGGCATTGCTAGTAAATGCGTGCCAGCCTTTCCCAGGTATGTGTGTGAAAATCAAATCTCAAAGAGTATTTGTGTGTGTGTGTGTGTGTGTGTGTGTGTGTGTGTGTGTGTGTGTGTGTGTGTGTGTGTGTGTGTGTGTGTGTGTGTGTGTGTGTGTGTGTGTGAGAGTGTGTGTGTGTGTGTGTGTGAGCTGTTGGAGGAGAGGCATGAAGCACTGGTTTCAGAGACAGAGTGGTGGAGAACTTGGTTTGGACACTCAGCTGAAGTCTCACCTCTATAGCTGTGCCATTGGGAAGTCTTACTGGGGACCTGGAGGGAGACAGGTAGAGAAACCCTGACCTCAGACTGAGTAAAATTGTGCTTGATGCAGAGAGCTGCATCTGGAAATACTGGGTGTATCCATTTTTTTCCAAGTGAACAACCTTCTCCATTGCCAGTGGTGAGGATTCAGGCTCCTTCATTAATGGCCCAGAGTGGGGATGTCACATATTGGTGAGCAGTGGTGTGGATATTAATTAAACTTCTGTAACCTGTAGGCAGTTGTCACTGATAGTATGTATTCTCAGCAGCCACATGTAAACATTCCAAGTTTCGTTTCACAACAGTTTTATTTATTTATTTTTTGTTAGTTTAGTTTAGTCAGGGAAAGTATGCAAAGATGTCAGCAGAGGATTATGGCAAGCTGACAAAGAAACAATTGGCCAAGGTGCACGAAGCAAAAGGACTACTGCATGCCAACCTGACTAAAGAGGAAATTATTTCAGTCTTAATCACAGCTCAGACCTGCAACTAGGAGAATAATGAGTCTGATGATGGGAATTTGCAGCCCTTAGAAACAGGACAGATCACCATTTCCTCAGAGAACTTAAAAGTCCATCTGGAGTTAAAGAGACTTAAACTGGAGGTCAAACATTTGGAATTAGAATCAGCGGAGAGACTGTGGCAGGCAAAACAGATGAATGGAATCAGCAGAGATACTGTGGCATTTGAAGGCCAAAGAAAATGAGAGGCAGCATAAGCATGAGAGGGAGATGCTGACCCTTCACCAGGGTCATGGAGGTAATGTGGAAGGGAATAACTGATCCCCAGAAGCAATAAAGATCAGTAAATTTCTTCCAGAATTTACAGAGGGTGATAACTTTGATAGTTGTATTCTTATATTTGAAAGAGTATGTAAACACTACAATGTTGACCAAGGGTTCTGGGTACGGTTCCTAATCCCCTTACACCATGGTAAAACTGTAACTGCTGTTTCTAAATTGCCTGATACTGATTTTTTAAAGAAAATAAATATTTACTTGAATGTTTTAAGTTAACACCTGAAGCTCACAGAAAAAAAGTTTTGTGAGCATAGATGCAAGGCAGATGAAAGAGTGTGTGATTATATTGCTGAGTTAAGTACTTATTTTCATAGGTGGATGAGTGGGTGTCAGCTCACCACTTTTGAAGGGCTGGCATACCTTTTGGTGAGGGAACAAGCCCTTAGCACTTTGCCAGAGGACATAAGAATCAGGTTGGCAGACTGAGAATATAGTTCTGCATATGAGCTGGGGGAAAAGGGGGATCTCTGCTTAGCAAGCAGGGCATCAGTGCACAGGAATGGGAAACCCAGTGCTGCACATGGATATAAGGGAACCCATGATGGGCAGCCTAATCCATCCACCAGTAATAGGGGAAGCCACTAGTTCAGGTACATGGCCAGGATCAAAGGTTAAATGCTTTAAATGTAACCAGTGAGGCCATGTATCATATAGATGTCCACAGAGGCAAGGTGGGGAACAAAAAGTGAGGAAGCCAGCATGTGGGAATAACAGTATGCCAATGGTAACTTGTCTGGAGACAACAGGGGTACCAAACTATCACCAGAAGTTATATCTTATCTTTGTGGATGGAAAACAGGCTACTGATAAGAGAGACACAGCCTCTGATATAATCATCGTGAAGCCTGCAGTGGTTAAAGGAGCAGTACTTGCTTGGGCAGTCAACTCCAGTCAGAGCTTTAGGAAGGGACCCCATTCCAAATGCCTTTGGCCAGGGTTCACCTTTACTGGGAGGGTAGAAAAGGAAGCAAACAAGTAGATGTGTTTGAGGATATAAGTATTAAAAGTAAAAACAAAAGTGGTTCCAAATGGCAGGAAATAATTGTAGTAGAAATTATAGGCAATAAATGTCTACTACAATTATTTCCTGCCGCGTGGAACCACTTTTATTTTTATTTTTACTACTATTGATTTACTCTAGTTGGTTCCCTTGTCTACTCAGAGGCTTGTCTGTTCTTATATTCTGCTTGAGGATATCCCTGCAGATGTCTTGATAGTGAATAATTTTGATAATGCAGTACCTTGTGTGCATACAGTTACTTGCAATCAGGCTTGGAGACAGGCATGTGGGTCTGGTAGCCTGGGGGAGACCTAGACAGAACCCACACCTGAAGCCAGGGCTGGTGAGGTGGCTATTTCGGGGAGGGAGCCATCATGGAGCAGTGAGCCTGAAGGTGAGCCACAGCTGCTGGAAGGTACTCATGTTCCCTTGGACAGAGTGACTGCAAAAGCAGAGGTGAGTGGTAGTACCCAGGCTGACAGTGAGTCTACACTGTCAGAGGATACCAGACGTCCTGTGAAAGTGGAGTTGGGAAGGTCACAAAGATAGAGTTGAGACAGGCTCAGCTCTCGGACCCTACACTAAGAGACTTGAGGGATGTAGCTAGGGAAACAGGACATTCATCCCTGGTTTGGCACCTTTGTCTCTAATGGACTCAGGTAACCTATAAATGGATCATCTCCCAGGCCCATGCTTACACTTATCAAGGGTATCAGAACTTTGGGATGTGTGGCTACCTTGTGGTCATTAGCCTAGTAAACACCTATGAATCTATGAGGTGTTGATTCTTAAGGAAAAGGGAAGTCTGTATACTGGAACAAAGGGTTACTGTATAGAGACTGGACCCCTAAGGGAGGGGTAGAGGGTGAGGTAATACAGCAGTCGGTAGTGTCTAGAGCCTGCCATCTGGCATTTCTAACCATAGCCCATGACATTCCCTTGCAGGTCATATTGGATAAAGCATACCAAGATACATATTATGGAGAACTTTTATTGGCCTGGGATTGCAAGGGATGTAATAGGGTACTGCAGGACCTGTGAGCAGTGCCAAAAGGTAGACAAGGCAGGAGACAAGGTCAGAGCTCCTTTGATGTCTTAGTCTGTGATTGAGGAGCCATTTCAGAGGGTAGCTATGGATATTCTGGGGCCTCAGAGTACCTCAAACTCCACAGGGAAGAAGTATATCCTGGTGGTAGTAGAGTATGCTACTAGATACCCTGAGGCAATTGCTCTGTCCTCCATCAAGACAGGGAAGGTGGAAAATGCTTTGTTAGAGATTTTCAGCAGGGTAGGTTTTTTGAGAGAATACTAACCAGCAGAGGTGCCAATTGCATGCCAGACATGCTGGCTTCTCTGTTTGAGCGCTGTGGGTTGAAGCACCTAAAAACCAACCCCTATCATCCCCAGACTAATGATCTTGTGAAGAGGTTAAACTCTACACTAAAGACCATGCTACAGGCATTTGCAGACCAGTTTAAGAGAGAGTGGGACAAATATTTGTCCCATCTGTTGTTTGCATACAGAGAGGTGCCCCAGAAATACACAGGTGTTTCACTCTTTGAGTTGCTGTATGGGTACAGGGTGAGGGGGACTTTAGATCTGATTCATGATGAGTGGCAGGGTGAGTGTGAATCCCACAAGGAGTCTGTTGTGGTATATGTCCTAAACTTCAGGACAAGGTTTAGGGAGCTCATGGGTTTGGCCCAGGAGAACCTTGCATGAGCCCAGCAACAGAAAAAGTCTGGTATGACAGGAATGCCCGAGCCTGAGAGTATGCTGTGGGACAGCAGGTTATGGTTCTCATTCCTGTCAAACACAATAAGTTGCAGACAGTTTGGGAGGGACCCTTCAAACTAGTAAGGAAGGTCAGTGATATTAACTACATGGTAGAACTGCTAGACAGGAGGCAGGGCCAGAGATTGTACCATGTTAACATGATGAAGCCTTACCATGATAGGGAGGCCCTTGTGCTGAGTACTTGCAGTGGATGGCAGTAGGAGTTTGAGGGAGATCTGGTGACTAATCTCCTCAGTGATACTCGGGCTGACACCTCAGTGGAAGGGGTAGCAATGTCCTAGTGGTTTCCCCTACCCAGGTTTGAGAAATCCGAGAAGTGTTACAGGAGTTTGGGGGCAGCACCATGTGGATACAGGACCCTGAAGGCCTATCAAGCAGGTCACTTACAGGGTGCCTGAGTCAGGCAGACAGACTCTGAGGGAGGAGATACAGAAAATGTTGGAACTGGGGGTTATCCAGGAGTCCAGCAGTCCCTGGGCTTCCGCAATGGTGCTGGTACAAAAAAAAAGATGGCAGCGCCAGGTTCTGTGTGGACTACATAAAACTATATAGTCACACAGAGTCAGATGCTTACCCCATGCCTAGGAGAGATGAAGCCTTAGAGCAGCTGGGTGGTGCTAAGTATCTCACCACTACTGATCTGACCAAGGGATACTGGCAGGTGCCCTTGACTCTCACTGCTAGAGTGAGAGAGGTCAGCCTTTGTGACACCTTTTGGATTATACGACTTCATAAAGATGCCCTTTGGGATGAAAAATTTCCCAGTGACCTTCCACAGGCTGGTAGATCATATGTTAGCAGGAGCAGGAGATTATGCCCTTGCTTACCTGGATGATATTGCCATTTACAGCCATTTCTGCCATGAGCACCTTCAACATGTCAGGAAGGTCCTGGGCAAACTGCAAAGGGTAGGGTTAACCATTATCTACAGTCAGTGTCAGGTAGGTACGGCAGAAGCCTCCTATCTGGGAGATAGAGTGGGGAATGGTAAGATCAGGCCAGAACCTGCCAAAGTGGAAGCCATTCAGCCATGACCTGCCCCTGTTACCAGAAAAGCAGGTGGGGGCATTCTTGGAGATGGTGGGGTGCTATAGAAGATTCATTCGTAATTATAGTACAATAGCTGCTCACTTCACAGACCTAATGAGGAAAAATAGGCAAGACAAAGTAATGTGGACCCAATCTGTGAGCAGGCGTTCCAAAAGCTTAAAGGGGCTTTGGAAAGGCCCCCTGTGTTAGCCAGTCCAGATTACAGCAAATAATTTGTTGTGCTGGTGGATGCTTTGAACGATGGGGTGGGGTCTGTACTCAGCCAGGTTTCCTCAGATGGAGAAGACCACCCAGTGATATATCTCAGCCAGAGACTCTAACCTTGGGAGGAATGTTATTCAGCTGTAGAAAAAAAATGTCTAGTTATAGTACGGGCACTTCAAAAACTTCAACCCTATCTATATGGAAGAAAATTCACTGTATTTACAGACCACAATCCCTTAACATGGCTACATCGAGCCAGCCAGCAAAATGCCAAGTTGTTGAGGTGGAGTCTATGGTTGCTGGCATATGACAGTGCAGCACGAGAGTGGGGTTAGCAATGACAATCCAGATGAGCTCTCAAGACAGGGTATGGGTTACTGTATTCCCAGACAGGCCTGTTTCCCTCAAGCAATGTTCACTTGGATAGCTAGAGATGTGACAATGTGAGGTATTGCCAGATATGTCAGAAGAAGTAGGGCAGTGGATGTGTAACATATTCCTGCACAGCTAGCTGGAATTTTGTAAATAATTATATGTCATTTTTATATCAAATTGGTTTGTACAGGTGCTGTGTTGAAAATGTATTTGTAAAGTTGCTTGTGTTAAAAAATGTACCAACAGTGGGTCCTGACTATATTGTAACTGAATTAAATATATATGTTTTAACAGAGGATACTGGAAGAGAAGATGTTAATCACAGTCCAGCTGCAATTAACTTTGAAAAATGTTTTGAAATTAAATTACTGTGCTTATGGCATAAAGATTGTATCATACAGTTCTGATTGCAGCCAGAGACACAATGTCTGAAAAAAACAAGTGCTAGAAAGCTTTTTGTATTGTCTTTAACAGTGAACTAATTGCTACTCTGGAAGGGTAGAAGATTTTGAAATTCTTTTATGACTTCCAGAAGCTGCATTAGATATTAGCAAGCTCTATGTGTGTGTGTATTATTAACACATATGTGTTAAATCCTGGTAGTTTCTAGCAATGGGGTGTTGTATGGGAACCAGAAGTTAGATGACCAGATGTATGTGATGACATTCTGTAATCCATCCTAACATAATGTTTTAATACTAGCTGAGATTGAAGTCTCAGAACACTCTGTTTTTTAAACTTGATAAGGAAGGAACCCTCACCTACTTCATCTTGCCTTACTCTAGTAAGTAACCAGGGAATAAATCTTTAGATCAGTCAGGAAAATATAGTGAGATTAGTCAAATATTATTTTTTATGTAACTGTGTGAGCCTGTCCGTCTCTGTTATTTTTAATATTTCCTGTGACTGAAACTCTGGTGTTTACTGTAAATACAGATTTAGTATTTTCATGTTCTTTTCTTGTTTATTATTAAATATATTTAAATTTTTAACTGTGGCTGGTCTTTTAGAGAACATTCTAATCTCTGAGAGTACTTATATATTTGTTGACAGCTCTGGCTGCTCCTGAAAGCCTTGCTCTTGGTCAAACTACCATTTGTATTAATATTAATTCTACTCAGTATAATTGGATACCCTTGTAAGAGCATTGGAGTAGCTGGCTTTGGAGTGTCTGGTGATGATTTAACTACCTTATAGTCTGGGCAAAAGGGGGTAAAGCTAGTAAATCTGTGTCAGTCTTTCCCAGGTGTGTGCATGTGTGCAAAAATCAAATCTCAAAAAGTGTGTGTCAACTGCTTGGAGCAGGGGCACAAAGCACTGGTTTCACAGTAAGAGAGTGGTTGAGAACTTGGCTGGGACACTCAGCTGAGGTCTCAGATCTATAGCTGTGCCAGTGGGGAGTCTTACTAGGGACCTAGAGGTAGACAGATAGAGAAACCCAGACCCCGGACTGAGTGTGTTCCCTGTGTGCTCTTAAGGGAAACTGTGCTTGATGTAGAGAGATGCATCTGGAAATACTGTGTGTATCCATATGTTCTGAAGGTCTGGGTATTCTATGATGTATTTATCCCTTATTTGTTTTGAGAGATAACCACAGGGTCAGTTGCTTTCATGTAGACAACCCCCACCAAGCAGCTATATCCACTTCTATGTACAGTTCAGACATCTGATCTTGATAAAAGAGGATGCTCCTGTAACGTATTTCCCTTTGTTCTACACAAACAGTCGCCACACATTAAAATATCGTACTTCATGTCCTTTAGAAAAATGCATTCTAATACAAGTCCTGTACTCTGGAAAACAAATAAAATAAAGTAAAAAATAAAATAAATTCTATTAACTTTCTGTTTATAAGAGCAATATTAAAAGTCCTTCCCTATTTCGGGGCCTTTGTCCCACCATTATTTTACACTTTGCCCAAATTTCTTGCTAAGGCATTGAGGATTATTCTACAGTCTTCACAAACAATTTGCAACATGTTAAAGTATTCCAATCCAAGCTGCTCTGCACAAATCATAAAGCCAGAAATCTTCTTCTTCTTCTTTCGGCTTTTCCTGGTTGGGGTCGCCACAGCGGGTCACCTGTCCACTCATGATTGGCAGAGGAGTTTTACAGTGTCAAGTTGCCAGCCCAGCATCCAACCTTCCACAGAAGGCACACACATGCACGCACTCACTCCTAGGGCCAATTTGGAGTGTCTAATCCACCTACAGCATGTCTTTGGGATGTGGGAGGAAACCGGAGCACCCAAACGAAACCCACGTAACCACAGGGAGGATATGCAGACTCCACACAGAAGGCACCCCAGCATCAAACCGGAGAACCTCTTGCTGTAAGGTGGCAATGCTAACTGCTGCACCACCGCAGCCACCCAAATCACAAAGCCAGAAATACTGCCCAAAATATTTGATTGATCACTGCTGGCATTATTTTTAAAACAGTAATGGCACTTATCTCACCATACCATTCTTCTCAACTCAGCTGTCCAAACATACCTCGCAACTGTCCAGATTTTTGGCTAATATTTTTGGTCTGTTCTTCATAAAATTTGTGGTTCTCTGGCAAATCACTGGGATGATCTCAGGACTAAAGTCAATAAATAACAACATACATTTGAGTTTAAGACTTCAAATCCTGTTACTTAGCAACTTTCTAAGTTTATAAGACCAATATTTAAAATATGTCCTTATTTTGGGCCTTTCTCCCAATATACTGTCAGGCTTTTTCCAGATTTCTTGCACTAAGCAGTTGAGAAGTACGTATCCAAACCATACTACACAAGCTCTTAGTGCAAGAAATCTGGAAATAGCCTGACAAAATCTGAGGAGACAGGCCCAAAAACAAAGACATATTTTAAATTTTGCTCAAGTTGTTAAGTAGCAGGATTTGTTTTAACATACATTTTCTGAAGGATATGAAGTCTTAAATTCAAATCTATGTCATTATTTATTGACATCAATCCTGAGATCATCCTAGTGATTTGCCAGAGAACCACAAATTTTATGAGGAACAGACCAAAAATATTAGCCATAAATCTGCACATTCTGCAAAAATCTGGAGAGTTGAGTGGTATGGTCCAAACAAATCCCAAAGTTGGAAACATTGCCCAAAATATCAAGCTGATCATTGGCAGTGGAACTGTAAAAATAGTTATAACACTGCTCTCACCAATACTGTGACATACCCCTTCTCTCTGTGTCCAGAATTCTGCTGAACATCCCAGACTCTGTCCCTCTTACTTCTCTCATGAGTCAGTGTACAACTACAAGAAAACAAACCTCCTTCAGTTGCCTTTATGCCTACATTTGAACTTTGCAAAGAATGTACTTCCCTGATCATGCAATGTTTAGGATGAACGTAACGTAACTTGACTTGAATGTCAAGTCAACTAGAGTACTGCCCCCCCGGAATGCTCACTGTACCACAGGAACATTTTTTTCTGCAGGGATGCTTTATTTTAGCATAAGGAAACATTGCTGTAAAAATGTATAAATAAATAACTTGGGAATGAGTGCCCCCACAAGCACAGCCCCCTAGGTGGTTGCCTAGTTTGCCTATAAAATAAGGCTGGCCAGGGCCCTATACTCATAACTCCATCCACTAAACTTCATTCTACAGACTACAGCCTCTCTGCACCTCCTGAACTGTGGCAATCATTGTCACCTGATCTCACTCAAATCAGAGACAACAAACAGTTCAAACCTCTAATCAAACAATACCTAAATGAACAATATAAGTGCACATGTCAGAACACAGGCCATGTCACCTAACTCGCAAGGTTACACTATTACATCCATCCCGGAAAACCTTGGTTAAAATGCCCTCTTCCACTTCCCTCTCCAACATATAAACTCATACCCACTGATTCCCCCACTGCTCTATTCATTTCCTATTATATACACACACAAATATATATATAGTATCTTATAGGTTCATAGGTAGGTGCTAGGCTATTGGCCCTAGGGCCTATATAAGCCTACCCAAAATGGCACCCTGGCTTTTGCCCCCCCCCAAGAAAATTATTTTCCTTTGCCCCTGTTGAGCAGAGCCACAGAGGTGATTACCGGGGTGAATTTCCTATTTCCCATCCAGTCATCAAGATTTCTCTTGAAGAGTGCTAATAAGGAGCTTTGTTTGATATAGATAGGTAGTTTATTCCAAAGTATGGGAAGTCTCTGGGACAGGAATCTATCCCTCCAGCATGTTCTGTTTATTGTGGTGACAAGGTTTAGGTCCCCAGAGCATGTAGCTCAAAGGGACTGGGAGCATGTCCAACAGCTCTGGGTTTGACATAGCTTTGTATGTTAGGCAGAGATCGCCTCTGAGTAGGCGAAATGTGATGGAGTAAAGCTGGAGGTTTTTGAGATGGTCTGCGTAGGGCATCTGTTTGAGGCCGGTAATCCTCTCTGTAAGGTATTTCTGTGCCCTTTCCAGTTGTTGTAGATGTCTTGTGAGGTACATGCCAAAAGAGGCATTGTACTCTATAATGGGTCTAATGAGTGACGAGTAGAGGGGAACAATGACCTCTTTTTTCCTGGATGAGAAACCTTTTGTGATGAGGTGTGCCACATAGAAGGATTTCCCGACTACTGTGGCGATGTGATTATCAAAGGAGAGACTACTGTCCACCTGTGTCCCAAGGTTTCTTATCACACTTTCGGTGTTAAGGAGACTACCACCTATGTGGTAGTTCATGGGTACAGAGTTTTTACCAAAGGGGATGACAATGCACTTTTTGGCATTGAGCTTGAGGCCATGGCTTTGACACCAGGCATCTGTCTCAGTGAGGCTCTTTTGTAGGATGTCCACATCGTTAGGAGTTTGGATTATTTATTTATTTATTTTATTTTACATTTGTTGACCGGGCTAGTCTAGCTGGATACATTTCCATTTTCAGTAGAGGCCCGGGGAGAAAAGCTCCACTAGCAAAAATTAGATAATCACTAGAACTATGAGATAAATATAGAAATCATTGTTCTAACATAGTAAACGAAGGTAGTTCAATAAAAATATATATGAAACAATAATAAAAATAGAGGAAAAGTTGGTATTTACACTAGAATAGAAAATCATAATGGTCATGTGATGAGTTAAATTACTGTAATAAAAATGACATAACTTTAGTATAAGTTATGGAGTAGATTTTACAGACAATTGTTATTACCAGTTCAGTTTTCCTTGAGATTTTTAGGAAAAATAAGAGAGAATTAGTAAGGTGAAGAAATAAGTTAATGTAAGCCACATTATGGCTCCTAGTTTGCAGTCATCTGCGAACTTCATTAGCCAAAGACCTTCTGTGTTAGCCTGTACTTCAGAAAAGTACATACCAAACAGGAGAGGATCCAGGACTGAACCCTGTGGTACTCCACTTGTCACTGGTCTGAAGTCGGATTTGGAGTCTGCTACTTTCACAGTGTGTGTTCTGTCAGTGAACCAGTTGGCAACCCATTTTGTGACATAGGGATTTATACCTAGTTTAGTGAGTTTATCTATAATTCCAGAGTGGGAGATGGTGTCAAAAGCCTTGGCGAGATGTAGATAGGCTGTGTGAACCACCTTACCCTCATCTACAGTACTTCTCCTGTTATTAGCTCTTCTACTGCAGCTTTTAGTATTCCACATGTTCTGTTCCCTTTACTGTTACCCCCACACACACACACACACACACACACACACACACACACACACACACACACACACACACACATTTGTATATACTATTTATATTATTTTTTATGGATCACATTTATTTCACCAATAAAACCTGTATTAAGCATTGTACGGTGAGAATCCTACTTATTTTTAAACTTTGTGTAAATACTTGTGTATACATATTTTTATACTGACATATCTTTAAACTTAACATTACTGTTGTTACTACCTATGTAATCCAGGCTGAGCCTGCAAACAGTCACATTTCATCAGTGGTCTACCCGAGTACATACCGCTCAATTGTCCAAAATTTTGGCTCATATTTTTTGGTCTCTTCCTGGTAAAATTTGTGGTTTTCTGGCAAATCACTCGGATGATCTCAGGATTGAAGTCAAGAAAGAATGACATACATTTCAGTTTCAGACTTCAAATCCTTCAGAAATTGTATATTAAAACAAATCATGTTACGCCAAGAGCAATAATTACAGTATGTCCCTATTTTCGGGCCTTTCTCCCCACATTTTGCTGGGCTTTGTCAGATTTCTTGCACTAAGACGTTGAGAGGTAAACATAAATAAAATAAATACATGCATACAAACAACAAATGCCAGCAAGTGAAGTAAAGAGTCACTAGTAATCCCCAACCCAGACAATCATCGCACCCATTCTGTAGACAGACACCATAAGTGGGACTTCAAAGCGTTATGCATTGTTTAGGAATGCGAACAAAGGATTTGTTCAGTGATTCAACAAAAAAAGTTACAAGCGCTGATGAAGTAAGCAGTTTAAAAGGGAAATACCGCTCCAGGCTTTGCCTGCTTACAGTTAGGGCCCGTTCCCAAGCGTTGTTTCATCTGAGTTTGGCAAGAAAACTTTCTCCCGGAAAGGGAAATAAAACTAGACTGTCTTGTGTGGAAATAGGGATGAGATTTAGCGATTGTCCCTAGAGTGCGTGCAGGGAGGTAGAGTGGGTGGGGCTTGACGGGGGCGGGCTTGCTGCGGGGTGAGCCCATTGACTAAACTGCTTTGAACTGCTTGGGGAGTGAATAGGAATGAATATGCCGAGAGCTCAGTTCGAACCTGGATACCGCGTCACATCCCAGATGCCGATGTGATTTACTGTGCGAGTACAGTTAGTGGGACTACAATGAAGTAGTCGTTTGTGGGAGGACGCTGGCATAGGACAGAACAGTGACGCAAAGAGAGGGAGCAGTGTATGAGCACCTTGTACTACTGGCCGCAGCCGAAGCTTAATCCAACTTTGCAATGTGGACGGGCTTCTCCTAGGGAATTATTCCAGCGATTTATTTTCTGTATTGGACAGTGCAACTCATTTGCTAGGACCGTTTGTGTGGACACTTATCGGATGCGAACCTGAGTACGAGGTAAGTGTTGGCATTCTTACAAGGAGAAACTGTAACTTTGAAGTGTTCTCGTGTCGAACTCTAAAGGCTTCGCGAGCTAAGTTATGCACATTTGTATGCACACTACGTTGCACGGGCTCAAGTCACCGAGCTGCTTTGACTCTCCTTGCACCCCCAACCGCTGCGGAGATGAGTTGGGACACAGATACTGTGTTTAGCTTACCAATCTCGACGACAAATTAAACTAAATTTAAGGCTTGCACTTATTGTGAGATCTTACTTTTTGCATAGCAGCGTGCATTTGAAATTTACTTTTATGGCCAGTCTATAAAATGTGAAGGGGATGCACAGCTTGCAGTGGCTCATTTAACGGTGGGGAAGAGAGTAATTAGCAAATTTGCTGAAGAGGCATGTAAACAAGTTTATTTATGTTGTGCAGAACTTTAGTAAAGGTGGATTTCCCGGAGTTAACAGAACTGTGTCTTTTTTGTTAGCTACTTTTGCTCAAGATGACTGACCGTGATTGCTGATCTGCTGGCTAATGGGGGTGGGGAAGTGGAGTTCACCTACGTAATGGGTTAGGGCTACATTTAAGGAAATCGTTTGCTTTAATTTCATCATTTGGTCTGTCGGTGGTCTCACTAGCATGGTCTCCGGATTGCCACGGTTGCTTGTAACTTGATCTGTGGTGGGAGTTACTTTGCCTTTTCCCAGTCTGTCAAAATCTTAGCATGTGTGTACGTGTAAAAATAACGTGTGTGTGTGTGGGGGGGGGGGGGGGGTCGATATGCTTCTGTCTCTTTGGCGTCATTGGGTTTGAGTAGGATCCCTATAAAATGAGTGAAAACATCTTTGTTTTTTATACATGTATGTATCGCCACCTGTGGCTGTAGTTAATCTTTTATGGTGGGTTGCATTCTAGAGTATTTCTCGTTAATATCTGTTCAGGACAACAAAAATATTGGTTTGCCCTCTTGGAGTTTTTCCTACCAGTGTTTTTTGATAGACCCAACATATTAGAAAAGCACACATTATGTAGTATACACAAGCATATACACGCATTCATTTGCTAGTTAGGTTTATATTCCTATCATACAAGAGGCACCTATTACAAAGTAAAATATATTTATGCATTGGTCCATGTTGAAAATTGAGCATTTGAAGAGATGTTTGTCAGATAAATAGATTATGTGAGTAGTGCTTAGAAATTCAAGGAAGATGAGATGGGGAAAGGAACTAGGTAGGGGAGACAATTATGTGCATGTCTGTCATAAGGTCTGTGTCAGAAGTATAGAAGTGGATGAGAGCAGTGTTCACAAAAACTGTGTATAGAAGGGAAGTGCTAGTATTCATGAAGACTGGTTGTGGGAGATAAAATTCTGAATGAAGAGAAATAGTTTGACGATACGTCAGGGGAGATGATGGTGACACTTATCCTGGAGATGCACAGGAGTAGATCCATTGACTTGATAGGCAATCTGTAGAGTCTGTTTTAGGCAGACTGGTATAATTGTGCAGGACTTGCTCAGCACAATGAGGAAATAATACTTAGTTGGTACAACGTATAAAGTGAAGGGGAGAAAAGTTGGTCCAACTTATAAAGTGAAGGGTCCGGGGGAGAAATAAGTGCTACAGGAAACTTCATGAGACATACCAGTAAGAACCATGCTAGAACAAGGGCAGATTTGAAGATGCAGATGTTTTGGGGTTGGGGTGACGGCTAATTGTTCAGACACTAGTGGACTTATGGAACAGTTTATGGAAGTAGTGCATTCAGGTAGTAGTAAATCATAGGCTCTTAAGTTATTAGGCAGTTGAATTACAAGACAATTTATGCCTTGTCAGGACCCGCCCTCGTGCTGTACCACCCTTTTTCAAGAAGGCATTATAGGCGAACCCCATCTAGTCATCCACTCCAGGTTTCATTTGAAGGGTGCTTTGGTGTTGCTTTATTTAACTTGCACAACAGTTCTGTTCCAGAGGTGGGTAATAAATTCTTTCTCCGGTGTTTTTTTATGTGGTGATGGAGAGGGAATCCAAAGATTCATAGGATACACAGAAGGTGGATTTGTAAAGGTGTGTATGAAGTTTAGAATCAACATGGTACTTCTGTAATATGTGGTGGAAGGTAGAGTGAACAGTTGGAAGTCTGCATACTCTTGTATACTTTGCTTCTGAACGCTTTGGCTTAAGTAAAACAGTGATAAAAGTAGTGTTGCATGACAGGATCATCAAAACTTACAAAGAAAAAGGCAGAAAAGTTATGTTTAGAAAAAATATTTTTAGAAACCGTATTGTCTAAAAATTATAGATTTATTCAAGTGCAGTTTTGTTCCCCACTATATGTCCGTTAAACTATCTTCTATAATTTTATAACCATAAAAATGACATGTAATGTGGATTTAGGTTGCATGTGGTCGTCTATCCTAAGAGCCCCCGAAACACTCACTTTCTAAAAAGTTGACATTTTTCTTTCTGCATTATAAAGCAAAATACTGCTACCTTTTCCTTGTATATTTATGCTCATTCAATTCACGCACATTTTTAAATGTTGCTTAGCTGTTTAATAATTTTTCTCTACACCTAAAGTCTTGTACGCATATCCACACCGCAGTCTCACATTCCTACAAGTATTACTCAATACTTGTATCCACACCGCAGTCCCATATTCTTACAAGTATTAATTATTCAGTACTTATCCACTGCAGACCTAAGTATCAGGTAAGTGATATTCTTACAAGGTAAATCTGTATCTTTGAAATGTTTCACTTGCAGAACCATGAATGCCTCACAAGCTCATATGTGTATGTATGTATGTATGTGTGTATGTATGCATATATATATATATATATATATATATATATATATATATATATATATATATATATAAAATGTTTTTTACTTTCACAGTGCTTTGCAAATTATCTTTAATACATTTTCCAGTTTTTCTCTTCCCCATGTTTACTTTTATTGTAATTGTCATGAAGGTGGTGAGGTCACACTTTCTGCTTTTTAGTGGAGTTCCTCACACTTTCCCTGGTTAGTGCTAGACTTCATTTGTTTATTGTCATTCAGTTACCAGGAAAGTCCGACTGGGTAGAAGCCCATTTTCAGCGGAGGCAGAGACAAAAGCTCCAAATTATTACAAAACATACATTTTAAGAGCAGTAATTTTACACTCTTCAAAAATGAAAGAAAAACGTTTGCAATTAAATAATTATAACAGATTAGATATAATACAAAACATTGGTTAAAAATCGATACAAGGTATAAGGCAATCCTTTAATATTTAGAAAAAATGTAGACGGCTTACAGACACATTAAAGGTAAGTTAGTCTAATACAAATAGGAATTGCAATATGAATTGAGGAAAACAGGTTTATGTTATATTTAGAGAGAAAATCTGTGAAAAGAATTGGATAACAGGTATGAAGTAAGTGAAGAAGGGAGAGTAAAGAGGTATAAGGAATGAAACGGCACTTGTTCATATTTTTAGGGGTGTAGTTTATCCAGGATTTAAGTAAGAACAGAGCCAGATTTTTAGATAGGAAGTTTTTTCAGAGAGTTTTTTCACATGTATTCTTATTGCCTTAAACTTGTGAATAAAGCTGACTTTTTGACTGTGCTTCAGATCTGCTTTAATTTATGCATTTGTTTCATATATTTGCTATAGTCAGTTTACCTGATATTTATCTTGCTAATTAAGTAGATAAAAATGACAGACGTATACAGGGATTAAATGAGTTTAATCAAAACTTTGGTAAAGCGATTAGTAGCTGCTTTGGAGTGGCCGGACTTTCAGAGTGATTGGTATTATGAAAGAAACGGGTTGGCATCCAACCGTCACTGCCACAGAGTTTCTAGATATTACCAAAGATGCTTATTACCGAGTAATGCAGAAGCAAACTGTCATCACTGTTCGGCAAACACCTGCCATCACTGTTCGGCAAACACCTGCACTTGCATCTTCGTAACACATCCAATTTTTTTTTATCAAGGAAGATCAATTTATGATTTATTACAACATTCATAGTAATATAACAATGCTGTTCTTTTTATAGCAGTGCTATTCTTCTAATTTTAGGTTCATGGGTAGGTACTAGGCTATCTGCCCGAAGGCATTTATAAGTCTAGCCAGAATGTGCTGGCTTTCGCCAGCCCCTTAGATTAGTTCCCTGCGCCTCTGTCCAGCAGAGCCACTGAAGTGATCCCTGGGGTAAACTTTGTTTCCCGTTTCACTCGTCAAGGTTTCTCTTGAAGAGTGTTAGCGAGGAGCTCTGCCTAATGTAGATTGGAATCTTCTTCCAAAGCATGGGAAGTCTCTGGGGCAGGAATCTATCCCTCCAGCACGTCCTATTTATTGTGGTGACTTTTAGATCCCTAGAGTGTGTGGCTCGAGGGGATAAGGTTTTCTTTACGTGGAGCATGTCCATCATTTCTGGGTTGGACATGACCTTGTATGTCAGGCAGAGATCACCTCTGAGCAGCGGTATGCAACCGAGTACAGCTGGAGTTTCTTCAGTCGAGCTGCACATGGCATCTGTTTGAGGCCAGTGATCCTCTTGGTGAGGTACTTCTGTGGTCTTTCCAGCTGTTGCAGGTGTCTTGTAAGGTACATCCCAAACGAGGCGTTGTACTCTATGATGGGTCTGATGAGTAGAGGAGCACAATTACCTCTTTTGATCTGGATGCAAACCCTTTTATGATTAGGTGAACCAGATAGAAGGATTTTCTAACCACTTTGGCAATGTGATTATCAAAGGAGAGATTACTATCTACTTGGGTCCCCAGATCCCTTATTACGTTTTCCGTATTTGCTACCAGGTTTCATGATAAATAGTAATTTGGAATGCATTTGTTTTTGAAAGAACTCTGTTAATTGGCCATGTAAATTAATAAGCTCTGTTTTATTAGTATCTATGGTGAAAGCTGCATGTATCTTATGTTTGCCCTGGTCGCAGTAGTTGTACTCATCACTGTATACTTCACACTTTTTTATCAACAATTTGCTTCCTCCTGTCTTAACAAATGCTACCATTTCCTTTTTAACTCTTGCTATATTTATTACTGTCTATAATATAATCTGTCTTTCTCAAAACCCTTCCACCAGCGACTGTCTTGCTCCTCTTTTCAAAATTATTAAAAGAAAAAGAGTTATTAAAAGAAAAGAATTCTACCAGTTTTCTTTATTGAATCCTGTCATTCCTAACTCATGTGCTCGCCACTTCCCTTCTGTTTAAAAACCTCCTCTTTAGGGCAACATCTGTGTCAATATACCGCATCTCCTCAAACCCCATATCGTAGCTCTTTGTTTACATTATTTCCTTTCTGTATTGTG